>NC_135219.1:23100315-23365315 GCF_052324685.1 Brachyhypopomus gauderio
ATGGTCAGTCTGCATCTCTGTTAGATCAGTGTTGGGTGGACGCTCTGTTCTTTCCCATACTCCAGATCATGGAGTTGGAATAGTATAGTTATTCCATTGAAATAGCACAGGAAAAGCTCCAGGTCGCAGTCGTCGTCGTCCAGCAGGAGTGGGAGGTTCGAGCAGATCAGCAGCGATAAAATGTCGCAAACACACTCGGGAAGTACTCGTGACGATAAAATGATCTCTCCTGATCTTAACCACCCATTGTTTCTGCAGTTCTGAGTCCTTTGGAAAGGTGTGGAAGCTCAGGTAGGAATTACACCTTGTCGATGCTGTGCAGAATGGCACACAGCAGTGGTGGTTGGACCTGCTGTCTGTACGTTGTTGAAACGATACTTTTTTTTGTTTACCCGTCATGTTTAGGACACATAAACGGACAGGAGATGAAGCAAACATCATCATCAAGGTTGGCAAGCTATCAAAACATACCAACTCAAAGGGTTAACATGATATCAGGCTCATGGGACAAAAATGATGGGAAACAAACACAAGTTGTAATATCCACAACATTAACATTTTCTTAATCCAAAATCGGCGCTCTGAACCAAACCTCGTCTTTATCAAGTCTAAACTAAACTTATAAAGGAGCAGCAGCAATAACTAAGCATTATATACCAGCCAAAGATAGAAGCTGTAGGTGGTTAGCGCCTAAGGCCAAGAAGCTACAGGGGCTAGCTAAGCAAACTAAAAGGCACAGGTGGTTAGAGAGCAAAGCTAAAGGTTGCACTCCAGTTATGTAGCTTAACTAAATCCCCAACCCATAAAACTCCGTATACAAGTGAAACATACCTGCTTTAACCCCGTCAAAACTACTAATGACTCAGTTCTGCTCCCACAATAGTACTGCACCAGGAGGCGCCTCGTCTGGGCCTCTCCCTCGATATAAGAGCAGGACTAAACACTTAGTACTGGACACTAGTCTCACATTTAAAAGCAGAATACATGAGTAAAAATGCACCGTACCTTACAACAGCGAACACTCCGTAAAGTCGAGCTCACGCTCCAACCCTGTCGTCCCGTTGTGCTGCTTAGCTTAGCCACGCTATTGCTGCAAGGACCCCATGGTGCCCTTATCACATGCCTGATTACAGGCACACTGCAGCCTGTAACTACTCACTCCTCCCATACCAACAAATCTGTGGAGGGAGCTAAAGATCAGGGTGATGGCAAGGAGACCCTCCAACCTCCAAAGAGTTGGAGCTCATCACTAAAGATGAATGGACAAAAATACCAGTGGAGACATGCAAAAAGCTGGTCAGCAATTACAGGAAGCGTTTGATTGCTGTAAATAAAGGCTTTTCTATTAATTATTGAGAAGGTTCTGAATAATTTTGGACATGCTACTTTTTGTTCAAATGTGAATAAAAGCTGAGAATTTTTTTTCCCCACAATGATGCCTCTTGTACATCATCGTATTATCTCCTGGGAGATTTCCAGTCAAAAATATAATTTCTGGTTAAATAAAAGTAAATTTAAGTCAAAATTTGACAGGGGTATGACTGTATATATATATATATATATTAGGGGTGGGACGCGATCAAAAAAATTAATCGAATTAATCGGAAGCTTTGTAATTAATTAATCGAAATTAATCGCATTTTAATCGCATTTCAGTATTTAACATGAGAAATATTCATTTAAGTTTGAATGATGAATGAATCAATGAACATAATCATAAACTTCAACATCTTGTTTATTTTTCCACCAGTCTACTACGAAGACCAATATATGTGTAGTGTGCAGAAAACAGTTCAGAACATTGGAAATTCTGACCAAAAATGTTGTTTAATTTAGGGAGTTTTGCTCAGGATATTGGAAGAATTGAAGTAAATCAGAAGATGTTTTTAATACCATTTTAGATGGTAGACTTTCTTTAATTTCCCAGGCCTCTGCCACAGGCATCTCCATAGTGCCTAGAAGTGGTCTTCTGCATGCTCAAAGCAAATGACTGGATCTTCATCATCTATAGATTCATCATCTATAATATGAGCTGTCACACCAAGATCATTCTTGTTGCTAACAGAGGTCCAGTGATCCCCAGTCAGAGCCACATTTGTGGCACTCTTCACAATAACCTGTTTTAATTCTTTCCTCATCATACAGCTGCTGGATTTTCTTCGACATTGTCTTTCTGGGGTGAGTTTCCCAAAACGTTCTTACGTACGAGGTTAAGAAGTACTTGGCGCTAAGAACGTTTTGGGAAACTCACCCCTGGACGGTAGTTCGTAACTTGCATCAGTTGACGCAATTCGCAGCGCTTCTTGTAAGCATTTATCTTCGACCACAGGGAGCGGACAACACAAATAATGTGACGCATCATGTATAAACGCGTGCGGAGTCGCGCGCCATTCGCGAAAGTTTAATCCAGTCTTAATGGTCCAATGAAGGTAATTTAAAAACCAGGACGTTTCCTCACAGGATGTGAATTACGGACGTTTGGTCACCCTATCGTACTAGGAATACATTTAGCAGCTAAGTTACCATTACTGACCTGCGCGTTAAGCTGGGCGTACACTGTGCGATTTTTGGCCCATTTTCTGCCGATTTTTCACTCGTTTCGGCTCAATCGCGTGTCGTGCATCGTATAGTTTACACAGGTAAACGAGGAGCGATTCACACCTCACGACCAACTCCCGATCAGAAATCGCAGCGTCGCAAGAACATCAAACATGTTTGAAATTCAAATCGCTCCTCGTGAGAGTATCGCACTGTTGAAGCAGCTTCATGAGCCGACCCTCCCTGCGATTTAGTCGTACAGTTTGAGCTGGAGCTGAGTACACGATTTAAAATATCGCACAGTGTACGCCCAGCTTTACCCGCAACATGTTTTGCGTTGAGGTGGTAACGAAGGGTGGAAGTGCTCCTGTGATAAGCGAACTCCTTCCTACATAAAGTGCAAATAACACTATTTTTGTTTGTACTTCCATCTGGAAGTTTCTTATATTTAAATTTCCCATCCACCAACGTAGCCTCTTCAGTCATCTCCATCATGCTCATCTTATTGTGCGTCCATATAATCTGTATGGCCGGAACTCGCGCACTGAGAAACATTCCACGGTGCAAAAGTGTCTCGTCCGTTAAATGCGTTAAAATGCGTTAATTTTTTTAGTGCGTTAATTTTCCTGTAATTAATTAATCGAAATTAACGCGTTAAAGTCCCACCACTAATATATATATATATATATATATATATATATATATATATATATATATATATATATATATATATATATATATATATACACACACACACACACACACACACACACACACACGCGCGCGCGCGCACACACACACATCATGAAAGCACGTATTTGTAATGCACTTAGATGTATTTATGATACATATGTGAAACAAAAGTTAATATCATACTTTGCTAAAAGGTAAAAACATGTTTTTACTTTTTGTTCTTTCTGCATGTTTAGGGGTTAGTGATGTATTCTGTATTACAATACAATGTGGTATACTAATTCAAATGTTTTATGGAAGTTGTTTTAAGTTTCTTATATTTTAGCCTGTAGCAACAAGGAACACAAAAAATTCCAAGTCCAGCATTATGTCTGCACATACCGCTTCAGTCAGGATCACTTGGAACTTTTGTTCCATTCTGTCAGGGCATCAGGTAGAAATTTCACATTATAATTAGTCTTTTCAGTCCGTGAGCCAGAGCGGATATTGGTACCATCTGGGTGGGCATTCTAGTAGAGAATATACATCACTTGTTTACAATATTATAGACCTCTTCAGACACCTATGCATTTGTTTTTATAGCCTACCTGTGGAAGAAACATGGTTATACAGTTATTACCATACTTACATTTCATAGCCTGTGAGGAAACATGGTTATACATTTTCCATACTTACCCTCAGAAGATGTGTCTTTGATGACTATGAGTGTCCTCATTAAATATCTCTGTAATCTAAGTGTGCAAATGTTTTAGATTTTTTTAGGAGGCTGGAATAACAGTCCCACTGCAGGGCAGTTCCAGGGCATTTTCCATCGTCTGATGGTGCGCTGTGGTGTCTCACCAAGTACGTCGGGCAACGTGGCAGCACAAGATGAGACTGTATCACTATCGGCTGCAGACATGCACTCTGCTTTAATGGTAGAAGAAGAGCTCCCGTCCCCATCTGCAAACATTTCTGCAGTCATATGTGACCACAGTTACCTGCCCACCTGCTTTGGTGGTCTTGTGGACAATGCCCTGGTCTACATTTCAGGGTTTGTTGTCCGAAAAATTCTGAAAAAACTGTCCTGTGAGGTGTGCCGTGCAAGCCTTGTCAAAGCTGCTGTACCCTCATCCTTTGACCAGAGCTACCACCTGCCTCAACTTAAAAACAATGGTGGTCTGATGATCCCCTCAGATGGAACAGTGAAGGTGGTCAGAGCAGCAGAGCGTGTGATACGCCAAAAATCAACAGGTGTCAGTGTGTCCTTTGTCAACCAGTTCGTTCGGGCTGAGATTGGTTCTGAAGATGTGTTTTTACTCGGGGAGCACATTGCAGAAACATGTTCCTGTCATTTGTTGTCTCTGTATTTCACAATTTAAGGCTGCACCACATCGCAAAATTAACTACCCTGGAGATAATGAGTGCCAGCACATGCAAGAAATTGTGCAAAAACAGTTATTTTTTCAAATAATGTATGATGAATGGAATGTTCTTGGGGAGGGGCTTATAGAATATAATGGGGTGTAACTAGGCAGAGGGGGGACGAGCCTGGGAGAGCAGGCTCGTAATGTATGTGATGACGGGATCTACGTGACTTTGCAGTCACCGATCTTTAAACTCTGATTAAGAGGACTCAATTTAAGACTGTTTTATTTCTTTCCATGAACGCGCGTTGTAAATATGTATATAGCTGTAGGTGTCTCAAATAAATGTGCAAAGGAAAATTGCACAGTAGGGGGCGAGAACGAGTCCAGAGATAGTTTGTGAGGTAGAAATCAGCTCAGCTGTTCCAGAGTCTGATGCACAGTCTATCAGAGCTACAATCCCGGCAGCAGACTCATCTGGATTCTCCATGAAATCAAACATTTTGTTGGTGATCCCACATTCTGGACTGAAATATTGAACAGCGAGGGGAAACATCTTCCTGTTGCTTTTATTTGATGCATCTGTGTGTAATGAGAATGGTCAGGATTTATCTGATGTTAGGGCCTTCACAACGTCACTCACTGCCTTTGGAGCAAGGACATCTTTAACCACTGCCTCTGCCTTTGTTCTCCCTAAATTTTGAATCTGAAAGAATATTTTGAAAGAATATTTTGATGCAGTTTATGTGCACAGTCAGCACTGTTGTAACTGAGGTTGTGACTGTGTGGTGCTGCGGTAACCTGGAGAGAATGAGTGAGATGACAAATTCTTAATTAAATTGAATCAGACCATTCAAACAGTTAAACAGAGGTTTAGATTTAATCTATTGACATGATTTGTTCTTTCAATAGTAGTTTCAATAGGAAACTGAATCAGTAATAACAATGTTCTGTACCATATCATTGTCAATATTTTACAAACCTTTCAATTTGCCTTAAATTCATCTTAATTTGCCTTAAATGATGCTATTCAGTCATCAATGTGCCTCTTCCCACTCACATTTGCATCTCTACATAAGCTTTCGTTTCTGGGGACGTGGTGGAGTGTGGAGCAGAAGACATTTTTTTGTGGGACGGGTGTGTGGCGTGACGTCTGTTGCTAGGAAACGGTGATGGCAGCGCCAGCAGGTCCGTAGCAGGCCGGGGGTCCTAAGAGGATCCACCACCATTTTGCTGGCCTTAGTATTTCCTGTTTTTTTATTTCATGCTGAATTGTTACATTTATTGGTGATGTGTGTGTGACAGAGATGAGTATTGGACACTTGAAAATACTCCTCTGGGCCGACGCCGGTCACCATGCCAATGACAACAATTTACACAGAAGAACAATTTAGACCTGTAAGGGATAATGTCCATTTTGGTGTAGGCATATCCGGTTAGGCAGGAGGTGGCTGGCCCAGGATGGATCTCTGGAAAAGGCTTGTCTCTCCTCATCTGTGTTCCTCGAGAAAATAAAACAGGGAAAATTAGCTCTGTATAAGGACATACACAGGACAGATGAGATTATAAACATTTCTGGAGTGTGGCAGCAACTCCGGCATTAAATCAGGTATTCATCAGTGGCCCTGTGCCTGCAGGGGGCTGCAATACGTTCTCAAGGCTACTGGCATTAAATGTTTGGCTGCAGAAAACCTGCAGGTCAAATGGACTGAACTTCATTGACAACTTCAATCTGTTTTTTGGGAAGAGAGAATTCTTCAATCGGACTGCAAACTAACAAGAGGGGTGTCAATCTCCTGTCAGAAAACTTTATTTTATCTCTGTGTAACTTCTCTGTTTCAACTGGTGAAGAAACGTCAGCGTTAACACCCAAGGACACCGTCGCCACTACAGAGACACAACATCCTCCCCCCACAGAGGATGCGGAGTAATTAGATGGGAGCCATGTGCTGTATCAGCTGCCAGAAACACCACAACCGAATAGACAATCCACACCATCCTCCACCTCATCATCACCTCACCTGAACTTCCCAGAAACCATGGAGAAGCTTGTATCTGTAGGGACAAGACTGACACTTTCACTGTCAGCGAGTCCTCAGGTACAGCGGCAAATCACCTCAACTTCTCCCCCACAGTCCTTAATAAACAAATCTCCCCCACAACCTCAAAGTAAAAAAACAAGCTCATAATCCACCAAATAGACAGCTCCGCTCGCGAGCTCATCACCAGCAGGAGCTCCACCCACCCTCCACCACCGTAAAGGAAAATTAACATCTTTTGGGTCCGTGCTGCTACAGTGTTGATATCAGCGGTACATATTTTCAAAACAAGCATGGACCCTGTGTCCCAATTATCTCTCCCATTCCAGTTCTGATCAGAAGCAGAAAGAACAAGGAGTTTAGGTCAGATACTGTGAATACATCCAACCTACAGTATGTTGGAAGTATCTCAGTCTCTGAACCAAAATGTACAGGTTATTAAGTTAGCTCTACTAAATGTCAGATCTATTACAAACAAGTCTTATCTAATTAATGATTTAACTACATCTTATGGGCTTGATTTCATGCTTTTAACAGAGACATGGTTAAATTCATATAGTGCTGATATTGTGCTAACTGAGTCGGCTCCACCAAACTTTAACTTTTTAAATGTTTCTCACAATGGCAAGAAAGGGGGAGGTGTAGCAATGCTGTTTAATGATACTTTCCAATGCAAGCAGTTACCACTTGGCGATTTCACATCTTTTGAATATTTGAGTGCAATTTTAAAAGGGGTACAAAGAATATTACTAGTAACTGTCTACAGGCCTCCTGGGTACAATGCTAATTTTATTGATGATTTCACAGATATGTTATCTTTTATTTCTACTGAATTTGATCATTTTGTTATTGCTGGTGATTTTAACATTCATATTGATAATCCCAATAATAGTTATGCCAAAGAATTCTATGATGTACTTGAATCTTTTGAACTTTCTCAGCATGTGTCTGGAAGCACGCACTGCCATGGTCACACTTTGGATGTGGTTATCTCAAAGGGTCTTAACATTTCAGGCTGTATTAAGGATGTTGCATTGTCTGATCACTACTGTGTATTTTTTGAAATGTGGATTTCAATCCATAGCAATGCCAGGTAGGTTAGGTTAAAGAAAAGACAGATAAATGAAAGGACAGCTGCACTTTTTGTTACCAAAGTGTGCTCTGCACCTTGCCAACTATCAGGCTCTGTTGATACTCTGCTGGATAGTTTCAACTCAAAAACTGCCAGTATTTTGGATCAGATTGCACCAGTTAGAGTTAAAACCATGCAATGTAAGCAGAAAGCTCCATGGAGAAATGATCCTGCAGTTCAGCACCAAAAAAGAGAATGCAGAAAGGCTGAGCTCAGATGGCGTAAAACCAACCTTCACGTACAAAGATTTTCAAAGATAGGCTGCGTGATTACAATAAAATAATGTGCAAAGCTCGACAATCCTTCTTCTCTAGCATTATTAACAATAGCAAAGTGCTTTTCACTATGGTTGACAGACTAACAAACCCACCTACATATATGACCCCTGAGCTAGTTTCAATTGAGAGATGTAATGAGTTTGCAAAATTCTTTAATACTAAAATCCATAATATCAGACAAGCCATCTGTACGCCTACATCCACCAATGAGCCAATTTTCTCTCCAAAACCGGAGTTGTATAATCCAGGTTCAGAAAGTAAAAGTCCTCACCAGGATTTTGCTCAGGCTTCCTGGATTGTGTTGATTCCACTAATTTTACATGGATTGCACTAATTAAAAAAATCTATCAAGCTTGAGCAAAATCCTGGTGAGGATTTTTACTTTCTGAACCTGGATTATACAACTCTGTCCAAAACCACGCAAAATGTTCAACATGTCCCAGTTTAGTACTATTAACGAAGGTTTAATTGATACAGTGAGTCATCTCAAATCATCCACTTGCAGCCTTGATAATGGTAATGACCAACCAAGTTTTTAAAGAATGTCTTTTCCGCAATATCAATGAACATTCTTCAAATAGTGTGACAGAAATTATTGATTATTGACTAATCATCATTGATTAGATCATGTTTAGTTATTATAAGAGATCATTATGAACTTTATGATTTAGGACATGTCCATTCTGACTAAGCAGAAGGACTACAATAATGAAGTAGTGTGTTTCAGTGTAATCATGTACTTATGTTCAGTTCATATTATGCATGTGTGCTATACTGTGACCCAGGTCAGGGAGAGTGCTGAGCGTAAGAGCACTCTGTTAACTGGTAGTCACTAGGCTACTAGTCTTGGGTCATTTAGCTTTCTCTGTGTTCAACTGATACATCAGTTGCTTCCGCTAACTCTAGGGAAGTCCATATTAGGAGATACACACATGTGAGACAAAGTAGCCTGCTGGACGCTTATGTTTTGGAACATGCTGTGCTAAAGATAACCTGCTGTTAGAACTGCTGAATTGTGTTTAAGATTGTATATAAGCAGGGGGACTGCCCCCCTGCCTTCAGAGTTGTCATGCTTGAATGAGACTCTCGTGTCTGTGTCTGTCTTTGTCCTATTTATATATATTTATATTTTTGTAATAAATTAATCATTTAACCACGTCTGAGTCCTCATCCATTTCCAGAAAATTTCTACGACAATAGTAAATTCTTCACTCATGTCAGGTGTATTTCCGAGTGCATTAAAAACTGCAGTTGTGAAGCCTATCTTGAAAAAGAAAACTCTAGATGCAAACTTGTTGAATAATTATAGACCAATTTTTAATCTACCCTTCAAGGTAATTATGCACTTTCTGTCCACAAATAGCTGTCTAGACCAATTTCAGTCTGGCTTCCGACCTAATCATAGTACTGAGACTGCACTCATTAGGGTTATCAATGACATTCGGGTAAATACAGACTCAGGAAACATGTCTGTTCTACTACTGCTCGATCTCAGCGCTGCCTTTGACACCATTGACCACAAAATTCTCATAGATAGACTTGAGAACTGGGTTGGACTCTCAGGAACTGTCCTAAAATGGTTCATACCTTATGGGGTAGTCTGCGAGATTAAGCACTAGATCTGGAATTTTCTGTCTTGAGGCCTTAGGGCCCAGGAGGAGAACTTCTGTCTTGTTCTCATTAAGTTGGAGGAAGTTTAGAGACATCCAGCTTTTAATATCTCTTACACAGGCCTCAATTTTTCCTAAATTGAGCTTGTCGTCATGTGGGAGTAGCGTTTCAGGCAAGCCTGCTGGTTCTCGTTTCCGAGAGTAAATATGCACTATTTACTGAAATTCGTACTATTTTATTATTTAGAACATTCCTTTATTGTTAGAATTAATATTAATTATACATTTTTATATATTAGATATTATATTTTTATATATTATATATAAATTAGACTTGCCTTTATTTATAAATTCTGTATATTTACATATTTCAGTATAAGAATGTCTAGAAATCCAGTTTGCAATCTGCAATCTAGAAATAAACTGTACCAAAATCATACCATTGCAAGCACTGTTTTTATTATACAATAAAAAAAGAACAATAATAAAAAGACAATTCTGGCGTCCACATCTGAAGCTGTGGAATTGATGTGGACGGTGCTCACGGCTTGAGAGCGGGCAGTTTGAGGGCGGGCAGTTTGGTGCTAGGCGACAGGGCCGGGAGGGGCGGAGAAAGGCCTTGGCCACGAAGCTTCAGCCTCTCGATCTTGGGTCGCCGTAACTGGATCTTCTGCTCGGTCTTGTCCTCCGAGGTCAGCTGCGTAACTGCCCTCTCTGCCATTGCTGTGGTCACAGGGTGACAACGAATCAAAAAGTAAGATACTGGAAGGGGGGAGTTTTTATATAAGCAGCCTTTGACTGTTACGCTGCTAATAATACAGCCATATAAATAGCACCTTCCAGTGTTGAAAAGACATCCTTGAATTATGCCGCTAATACAAAGTATGAGAAAGTCTTAGTATGTGTAGGATGAGAGAAATGTTAGTTGTAAGAACTACATTGGTCATAACAAAGCAGCTGTCTGCCCCCATTTTTTTCCACTTACTCTTGCGTATAGAAGGTGAAGTCACTCCTGGAGTTACTGATTCCTGGTCTTTAGGCCCATGCGGTTCATGAAGCCCATTAAAGACCAGTCATCTCTGGTAGGGGAGGTGTTGTGCTGCAGGCTCTTAAGGGGGACCCCGTTGGCTTCATTCTGCTGCAATGTGGTCAACCTCGTGGTCTCTGTCTCCTCCACCTTCTGCTGCAGTGTGATGGACATTGTGGTCTCTGTCTCCTCCACCTTCTGCTGCAGTGTGGTGGAGTTTGTGGTCTTTTTCTCCTCCACCTTCTGCTGCAGTGTGGTGGACATTGTGGTCTCTTTCTCCTCCACCTTCTGCTGCAGTGTGGTGGACTTTGTGGTGTCTTTCTCTTCTCCCTGATTGGGAACAACAATGATGGAGCAGTCAGTGGCTGAAGTGGTCTTGCTGTGTGACTTTGGAAAGGGCCGCGTCCTGATGCGTCGGACCAACTGATTCTGGAGATTTTTTCTCAGTCTGTTCTTCAATTTTCTTGTGAAGGCCACGATCTTGGAAATATTTGGCCTACCCCGAACAGCTCGGTTTGAGAGATGCAGTTGCTTCGAGCATATTGGAAGCTCTCCTGCCGGAGAGGGTGTAGCTCTCTCCTGTGCTGTGTTTTTTTGAGTGCTCTCCTCATGCATGCCTCCCAGTCCAGGTGAGTCCTTTACCGCACAAGTTCTCCATGATGTTGGTGTCTGCAGGTTCTTGACTTTTTTGTCACCTGAGTCACCTTTACTTGGTTTGGGTCCAAGCTCATGGAAAACCTGGATGGACTGCGCCAATTGTTGAACAAGTTTCTTTCTACTTGTCTGGCTCACCTCAGTGGACCCAGCGTTTGTGGCAGCGGATGTTCCTGAGGTGACCTGTTTCCTGTTTTTTCCCTTTCCCTGGATGGTCCTGGCAACAGCCTGTTCAGCATCTGCCCTCTTTTTTTTACTCTCATTCTTATTATTGGCACCTTTCTCTTTCTTTCTCTTACTAATCTGCCTCTTCCCTGCATCTTTCCTCTCATGTTCTACTGGACTCTTACTCTCACATCTCAAATCTTCTCTGTTGTTCTCTTGGCTGCTGGCCTTCCTCTTCCTCTTGCTGTGTGCATGTGATGATTCAGGGTCTCCCACCATCACTGACGTCTTAGGGACTCCGAGTTCTGTGACGTCCTTTCCTGTGGTCCAGTCATTGTCTTTATGACCTAATCTCTTATGTTGAGGTGAATTGCAGGACCCTTCTTCCTCTATCATCTTTCTGAGTCTGGCTTCAAAGTTCCCAGGATCATACACATCAAAACTTATTTTACGCTTTGCCTGGTCTGTCCTGCTCTCCTCCTGTTTCCTGAGTGGGACAAAAGTGCTCTGTGGGCTGGGCATGGTCTGGAGCTGCTGACTCTGGCCAAAGGCTGAGTGGGGGAGTCCTCCTAGAACCATCAGGTTTGGTTGTGGGTAATTCCCATAATACGTCCACGGAGACACCAGTGGGGGAACCACACCTCCAAATGTTGGGATGTGTCCTATCCAACAGAAATACTGGCATTGTAATATTGTGTTTTCACAAATTTAAGGTGGATGCATTGTTGAATACAAACGTATATACTTTAAAACATTTACATTGAAAGTTAGCATCTTAGGATATGTGTTTCTTAGTCAGTTTTGATCTTTGTAATGCTATTATTAGGGCTTCGTAAGAAATGTTAACCTACCAGCAGCTCTGACAGGATGGACTGGAATGTTCTGGACAGGGTTACCCATGAATAGTCCATTTCCTGTTCACAAATTATATTGATTCTTAAATTATATCCAGTCATCTTACAACAGTTCTCAGGACACTTATTTTTTTTAATAGATAAGAATTACTATTTGCAGGGTTGCCAACTCTCACGCATTGAGCGTGAGACACACGCATTTAACCGTCTTCACACGCTCTCACGCCACACATCCGATTTCTCACGCTGAAAAAAAATCTAGTTTATTTACCTCTGAACAGTCCTGCACGGATCCGTTTTTTGAGACCCGCACCCACCCATATCCGCAGAGTACAGCACCCACCCACCCGCGAACCCGTGGTTCAAAGTTAAATCTGTACCCGCCCGGACCCGTTAATATTTTACCCATTACCCACCCGTACCCGTGAAAAATCACACAAATCGAAAGTATTGCTATAGAGCACTTTATTTTACAATGCGCCTCTGAAAAAACGTCAGTACAACACAAAATAAAATCTAATGTTGCGGTGCAGGAACAGTAGGCTATTCCTATCTAAAAGTAGCAACTGGTAAAACGCAAGAAAATGTATGTAGCCAACCGGTGCCATAACACAATGCAAAACGAGAGGGAACAAATGCCAGTATAACAACTAAATAAAATCGCATAGGTTCACAGTGGTAGTAGTTTCCTATCTGCTGTGGTGGGAGCAGCACGCTAAGTTCTCTCTCCTCATTTTTCTTTGTTCTAGCACGGCCACCCATTTAGCTTTGAAACCACCAAGCAAGCTACAATAAATGCCCGGTACTGCGTTATAACCAGCCTCTGCTCATGTTTCCGCTGGAAAAGAACCGAAGTTTGGGTATTACCCCAGAACGGGTGAAGAGTAAAGTTCAGCCCGCTCTGGCCAACGGAGCTACGGTATAAGTAAGCTCCCCTGAGCTTCGCCACCACCATCGGGAGGCGCTAATCAGGCAAAAGGTAACACTATGTTCATTACGTAGCAAATAAAAGCCTACTAAAAATGACCACATATTCATGTGCTACCCACCCGTATTTAACTTACCCGCCCGCATACCCACCCGTAAAATTGCGGTATGTGTAAAACCCACCCGTTTCAGCATATTACCCGACCCGGTGCAGGACTCTACCTCTGATCCATATGATTCAATGAGTTACTAGTTCGCTCTGGCGCCAACCACTGGCGATCGATCGATCGCGATATAATACTTAATTTGTATCCGTTTTACACCCCGCCCGGTGACAATTTAACCCGCCACCCGTCAACAACTTACGTTCGCAACCCCGTCAATAATTTACACTCGACCCCCCCTCCAAGTTCAAATCTCACTCCAAGTGAAGTTCAGAAGTTGGCAACCCTGTATTTGTCATTTTACAAAAGAAGAATACGTGAAATGGAGTCTCACTATACCTGTGTACAAAAGGTGGTTGTCATCAAAACTCATATCGAAAACACAATCTTAATCAAAAGTACAAACTTTTGAGGTGAGAAAGTTCTGTTTGTAGATATACACGTGTGAATAACATTTATATGGCGCGTTTTTGACGCAACAATTGATTTCGAACTAAATGTAGGCTTACTGTTGTCATAGTAATTTATCAACAGAACAGTGCTCAAGTGTTCTATTGATTAATTACCATGGCAACAGTAAGCCTACATTTAGTTCGAAATCATTTTTTGTTACAAAATAAATGAAGAAAATTCAAGACATTCATAATGAATATGCTTTAATACGGACTGTGTCTTCCGCCAAAAAGTAGTTCCACAACAAGTGAACTGAACAGTTCCCTGGCCTACCTAAAAAATAAAATAATGATTAACTACAAGACAGCTGCTGATACTGTAAAGCTCAGCCTTTGTAGTGCAGATAGAGCCATATAACTGCCTAAGTATTAAGTTTAAGCTCAGCCTTTTCAAATGTTCCCAAATTGACCTTAAAGTCATTTTGTAAGAGCCAGTCCATGAAACACTTTGTAGCCCACTTTGTCAAATTCTATTTTGTTCATTTCGAGCCAGTTCCAGTGCGTTCAGTTGTTCTCACAAACGCTAGAACACTTAGAACACTTCTAAACCAATCAGATTGTGAGGTCGGAACTAATTTGTATAAAATCCCTATAGCGCACGGCCTCGAGTGGATTATTCTTTTTATAAAATACAAAATACAATATAACAAAATGCTCCAATGTTTAATGATATGAAGTTGATTTGTGTGTGCAGTAAATAATTCTTATAGTTCTTCTGTGAAGTAGTTAGGGTAGTTTGGTTATGGTTTCCATCTCACGACATTTAAAGAGTAAACAATTAACATTTCTACTGCGCGTGATTTAGAGACTCTGGTGCTCAACCGGTGTGACGCTCTTCTTTGCTGGTACGGCAGTGGTGCTTGACTCTGGGAACCTTATTCTGAGGGGGCGTTTCACTGGCCAATTCCCTATTAAACAAACTAAATAAATTATTCTATAAGAGGAACAGTGAGTAAGTGCACGAGTGAATTGTAAATAGTTTAATATTTGCCCATGTAGCTGGTGATTTTAGTAGACATGGCTGTGTCATTTCTGTTAGCTTGTAGCATCAATATTTTGATAGCTAGCTAACTAGCAAAAATAATTTCAAAGTTACCAACATTGTCAGCTCAAACTGAAAAATGTTTGTAAATTGTTCTTAGACAATATATTAAAACATTGCTTAGCATAATACAATTTTTTTAGCACCCCGTTTAACAAAAATATCCCCTCAATTGTATTTTCATGTTTCACTATGCTTTCGACAAGGACTTACAACCAGAAATTGCAATGCTTTGTTTCAGTGTGTTAGTGTATTAGACTGGAGAGACTACCATTAACTTCTGTTGTGACTTCATCATTCCATCTGTAACTAGGAGTTACGTTTATTCTGGCAGCACTTCACGCCACATGTCCCTGCTGTCCATGGTGCTGAAACCTCAACCTCCACAAACAATCTGGCTCTAGTCAGTCATCTTACATCTTACAGTCATCACCACACATTGCACTTCTCCCTGAGATTCTTCTCTCAATACAGCTTGCTTTTGTCCATATCACAGTATGACAATAACACAATCCCTCTCAGGACTTCTCACACCCTCAGGTGTTCTTGAGTCTTTGCATTCTGCCTTTAATGCCCAAGGCTCACAGACATTGGAAAACTACATTTTACATCACATCACAGATGTAATTAACAGCATTTACATGATCACCTTTAGGTTGACTCTCTGTTGAGGGCCTATATACCAACAAATTTTTATCTTCGAGAGGGACCTCAGCAGTTAGTCTTACTGATCAATGTTGTCAAAACATCACAAAATGTAGCAATTGCTGAATGTACAATGTGTAGAATCATTTTATTCTTGTTATATGAACACGTAGGCTAAACGATTGCATCAGATCAAAGACATACATACCCAGAGATCTTGTCATTATCAACCTCTTCTCCAAATTATGAATATAAAAACATTTATGTTTTAAGTTGAATCAGTCAGCTGATCTAAGGCTGGCTTAATTGGGTAGTGTATGGGGCCTAGGATGTGGTTGTTATGAAAATATTTTTTTCTTCATTATAGCTCTGAACTCTGGAATATTGGTGTGCTGCAGGAAGTAATTCAAGGCTGGTGTCCCTTGTTTTGGAATGTGGTTTTCCTTCTGCAAGTGGTTCGTCATCTGTTCAGGAATTCATGCAGCAAACTGTGGTTGTAGTGGACTGATGCATGTGTGCATTTTCCTGGTGCTTGAAAACAGAACAAATCACACCACCACCACTCCAGACCCAATGAGGGAGGGGTTCAACTCATATATGGGTTTAGCTCATTCAACAGATGTTAACATGACAACACTCTGACAACAATATTAGAGAATTAGAGACATACATAAAAGAAGAAGTGATGTGAATGATAAATAATTCTAATCTTATTCTTAAGAGCCCTACACTTCTTGATGGTCAATAATAGTAGTCCAGGACTGTGGAAATACAGCCATAGCAGGGGGGAATTCGGGGTGGTGAGAGGAGCCAGGGCAGTGGGTTGATCCTTCCTCATAACTGGGTAGGCAGGAGGTGGCTGGCTTAGGGGGGATAGCAGGAAAGGCTTGTCTCTCCGCGTCTCAATATTTCTCAAGGGCAGCCAATTGGAAAAGAAACAGGGGCGATTAGCTGTGCATGGGACTATATGTGGGACAGAGGACATTTAAACATTTCTAGAGTGTGACAGCAACTCCAGCATTAAATTATTACAGCCCAGCTAAAAGGGCAGAACCAGAAATTAACACAGACGTGGGAGCATCCTGAGACATTGGCATCCATCCACTACACTGTCAACCAACTGCTAAACTAAATAAGTAAATGTTAAACCTAGACTTAAAGATTGAGACTGTGTCACAGTCCAGTTAGTTGGGGGATCTTATTAGAAAAGGCTCTTCTACTTGCTGTTACCTTATTAATTATTGGAACTAATAAGAAGCCAGCATGTGATCATAGTAGATGTGGGGGTTCATAGTCCAGTAGGATGCCAAGATTTTGGGCTACTGAGCCAGGTGTAATGGGGTAGTCTGCCAGATTTAGCATTAGATCTGGTATTTTCTGTCTTGCGGCCTTTGGGCTCAGAAGGAGAACCTCAGTTTTGTCACTATTAAGTTGGAGGAAGTTTAGCGACATCCAGCAGTTAACATCTCTTACGCAGGCCTCAATTTTTCCTAATGTGGATTTGTCCTCATGTTTGGCTGAAATGCAAAGTTGGGCGTCATCTGATAAGCAGTGAAAATTGACACCATGTTTGCTTATAACTATGCCCAATGGTAGCATATATAACGTAAATAATAGTGGATAATAGAGATGTGAGTTGCCAGGTTATTTTTTTTACTTGAGTTGAAGGTTGCTTTTTTTCTAATTTTTTCAGAGTGAGGTTATGCTTTTGCAAATAATAAAATAATAATTTAAAGGCTTTTAACATATTTTACCCAGGGGTGCCAATATTTCTGGAGGGCGATGTATCAAATATGGGATATTGTCACAATTTGTGACAAAATCATCCTTCAAAAGTTATTCATGTAGATTATTTTCAAAAACCTTTGCTTATGCACATTACATGACTGACTGGTTGGCCCATGAATAATTGTTTACAAGGAAAATAGTGAATCCCTCAAATTATATACTGGATACATTCAACCTAAGACATGTTAACCTGTAACTCACTAATAATGGTTACATGAGTAACACTGAAAGTAAACCAGAAGACAATATGACTCCCTTGCAATTAAAAAACAAAACGATGTTCCTGATTCACTTCTTGTTAAGGCTCCTTATTCTGTCCAGCTGTCTGTGGTCTCTACTCCAGGGAGAAGCACTGGAGACCTACATGATGGAGAGTAAGAAAGAGGCAGAAAAGCAAAATAAAGACCAAACACGGTTCAGTGTTTTTCTGAGAAATGAGTGATGTGTTAGGGTTACACAAATCTCAAAAGATGAAACATCAGATGACCTGAAAACGCCATCCGTATTGATGGAAATACCCTTAAACTCTCTGCTTACCCCTGTTTGCTGCAAAACACACACCGAGTAAAAATAAGTAAAAATGCCTTTAGATTTAATTTTACAAAAAACTCACGAATAAGTCTAAATGCAATCAGGCAGGAGGAAGCACTAATATATAATAATAAGCACTAATATAATAATAAGAGGAAGCAAAAATGTTCTGTACTGATGACGCTGTGCTGAATTACCAGAGGACATGATGATGAGTCTGATTAATGAGACAAGCTAGTTAAAACCATTTATAGTGCAGACTCTTAGTTACCTTGATGGCATTTGATATAGAAGAGATGATGTTGCACCACGTGACCAGCGTGAATGGTCCATGTAAGGTTCTCTTTATGTCAAGGAACTTGAAGGTGCAGATCTTCTCTACTGAGAACCCCACAGGTTCATCAGGTCCCTCGTCACACAGCAATATTTCCCTGAGGCATATTAAGTAGCCGTTCTTCATCTTACATCTCATGAGACCTGCCTCATCATTTTATGAAGTTTGTTGTCTAAAGAGGTACATTCACAAGCACTACACTGGCTAGTGGGGAGCAGTGGATGCACCATTTTTTTCTTGCGTGAGACACAGTAACATTTTGTCAAAGCTACGAGCTAAACAGAAGAACTGCTTTGCTGTTGGCTGGTCAGAGGTCCAACATGCTACTGCACTGGTGTCTTTATACTTTGTTTTCCAAATAGTTGTAAGTAAGTGTGTCATACAGTGGGGAAAATAAGTATTTAGTCAGTCACCAATTGTGCAAGTTCTCCCACTTAAAAAGATGAGAGAGGCCTGTAATTGACTATGAGAGACAAAATGTGAAAAAAAATTGAGAAAATCATTTTGTCTGACTTTTAAAGAATTTATTTGCAAATATATTTGCAAACTGTATTTATTGTGTATGTAATGTGTAACAGTGTCCTGTGTCATAACTACATCTCTGCTGTTTGTAACAAACCAAACTGTGAAAATCGGGTAAAGATTCGCAGAGTTGTGATTATTATAGTTATATTATACTCAGGGCTCTCAAGTTTTGAATTCATTTCAGAGTGTGAGAGTGGGTGGCGAACGTAAGTTGTTGAGCGGGGCGGGGGGGGTGGTGAACATTGTTGTTGTATTTCGCGATCGATCGCCAGTGGAGGGCGACATATATATATGGATCAGAGGTAAATAAACTAGATTTTTTTTTTCGCCGTGTGAAATCTGAAGTGTGGCGTGAGAGCGTGTGAAGATGGTAAAATGCGTGTGTCACACGCTCAATGCGTGAGACTTGAGAACACTGTTATACTCCTTTTTCAGTACAAATATATGTACTTGGAGCGCAAGGGAGATCCATCCAATATGGCGGCCGCCTGTTACGTCAGCGCCAATAGGCGGTGTCAGTCCGTGAAGCGTCTATGTATATTATGTCTATGGCACCATCCACCACTGGACATACAAGCACACACACATTCATGCACACACACTCACACAACTGTTTTTTTGAACATCAAGAGACACACACAGTCACACATGTACAAATGTATTGGCCTTCAAATGTACTTAAGTACTGAAAGTAAAAGTAAAGGCTCTAATATTTAGCACTATGAACTGCATGAAAAACGATGGTAAAACTAATCAGCTCTTAGGGCGCACTCACACGGGTCATTCACAGTAAAAAAAAAAAGTGTCTCTTGGTCTCTGATGGGTTGGCCACCCCTTTTCATCATTTACCTCTTGCCCCTTGGCAATATATTTGGCTCATATAATATTGATTTACACTGCTACGCAGATGATACCAGCTCTACTTATCTGGTAAACCAGGCACCTGTTCCCACGCTCATCCCTTTCAAACTGTCTATCTGAAATAAAAACCTGTTTTGCATCTAATTTCCTAAAACTTAAATAGTGATAAAACTGAAATGTTGCTCTGTGGTTCATAATCTACAATATCTAAAGTTCACAGTGCCTCCATGCTAATTGAGTCTGGGTGTCATCCTAGATAGCACTTTATACTTTCACTCGCACATCAGTAATATAACCCAGTCTGCATATTTTCATCTGTGTAACATCAACCGTCTACACCCCTCCCTCACCCCCCATACTGCATCTATACTTGTTCATAGCCTTGTTACCTCCCGTATTGACTACTGCAATTCTCTCCTGTTTGGCCTTCTGTATAAGTCCCTCCATAAGATTCAGCTGGTTCAGAATACAGCTGCTCGTATTATTTCTAAAACTCCTTCATTCCAACACATTACAACAACTCCACTTCAACAACTCCACTGGCTTCCTGTTAAATATAGAATACATTTCAAAATCTGTCTCTTTACATTCAAGGCCATCCATAATCTTGTCCCCCCATATCTGTCAAATCTTCTCAATATCGCATCTTCCTCCCTCTCGCTCAGATCCTCCTCTTCCACTCATCTCTCTGTGCCTCCTGCTCGTATGAGTACCATGGGAAGCAGCTTTCAGTCGCTCTGCTCCCAAACCCTGGAACTCCCTCCCACCTGACATCCATAAAAATTGATTCTCTTCCTCTTTTTAAATCTAGACTCAAAACTCACCTGTTCAAAATAGCCTATTCCCTGTAATTTACTTTATTGTCTATTGTATGTTTTATGTCCTTTGGTGCGTATTGTGTTCTCTCCCTAATTTGTTTTATTTATTTCTTGTAAAGTGTCCTTGAGTGTTGTGAAAGGCGCTTTTAAATAAAATGTATTATTATTATTATGATGTATACAATGCTAATATCGGAATTATTTTAATATACACAAAGAAGCGGTTTGCTGCGAGATATTGTTAGGTTTCTCATTAAATGGCTTCAATAATATCTAAGTATAATCATGCTCTGGAGCTCTGTTCACTGAATTCCAAACACATGTTCCCATGAAGCTCAGCCAATCAGAATGAGCGCTCCAGGTCCTTCACTAACTCCGCCCCTCACTGTCTCTGCTCTTTGCAGGAGCTGGAGGAGAGCTTCCACATTAGCAGGATGGAGCAGATCGCCTTTGAATTCAATGTGCTGGTGTCTCTAGAGATGGTCCTCTACCTGCCCGAGAGCAGGTCACAACGCACTACCACCTGAGCCTTCCAGTCCCAGCCAGCCCAGCCAGAACTGACGCCCCCTTTGAGTGGGTGTGGTTTTGCAGACCGGCCTCAGGGAGGACTTCAGCACAACACTAAGTGCTTGTGGGTTAAATTGAACATTTGTTCTTGCTTTTTGTGTTTGTTTTTGGGTCTTATGCGAGGGTAATTAAATGACAGTAATATTAGCTAAAGCACTTAAATCAACTCTAAACACTCAAATAATAAGAGAGATTTCCTTAAACCTCTCTTTAAACATTATCTGTAGAACCAGCCTGCGCACCACGGACTTGTGCTAATGGGCCGCCCAATGGAGGATGGGTTCCCTTTTGAGTCTTGGTCCTCCCAAGGTTTCTTCCTAATCCCCACCACCATAGGGAGTTTTTCCTTGCCACTGTCGCCTTGGCTTGCTCATTAGGGATCTGGACCCATACGATTGTAAAGCTGCTTTGTGATGTGTTGTGAAAGCTATATAAATAAATTTGACTTTGACTATACAACAAAAATAACTTCTATGTTTAATTTACAGTAGAACTATAATCCACACACTTCTTTGATTGGTGTATTTTTAGGCACACTGAAACAGCATATATAATTTACTATAGCTATAAATTATTATACATCTAAGCATTCCTGCTTTTAACCTATTAATGGTGATTATGTGTATAATTTTATGCAATGTATGTTTTTTTTTTAATAGTTTGTCACTTGTACTACATCACTGTCCCACTAGTGGGCAGTATTTGACAGGGAGCTGTGTTGAGACCAGAGACCGTATGTATATATTATATATACATATACTCTCAGAGGGCCTAAAAATATTCTTAAAACATAAATATATATAATATAATTTATCCAATTTTATTTAATCCACTTACAGTTTGACAATCGACATCTAAACAATTAGAAAAATATAAGCAAATACATTATTCACCCGTGTCAATCCAGAATTAGACAGATGATGTAATGTGAATTATGGTGATTTATTTATTTATTTTTTCTCTAACCTTAAAATGATCCCTTTAAGGTCACGGGTCGGCAACCCGCGGCTCCGGAGCCGCATGCAGCTCTTTATCCCTCTGATGCGGCTCAGCTTTTGAATTGAATTAATGAGTATTTAATTAACGTATATTATTTTTGAGACTTTAAAAAATGTTCGGGTGGAATTTCACAAATGTCCGGTATTTACTTTCGCTTTGCTTGAGTGACATGTCATCGTCACTGAAATAAATTTCCAATTATTTTGCTTTTGTGGCTCCGAGTCAAAAAGGTTGCCGACCCCTGCTTTAGGTCATGCTAGTCTGTAAATATTGGCTGCAATGTTAAGGTACAGTGCAATATGATTATTGTATAAAATGCTTTCACTTTTATATGTAAAATTGACACAACACAATACAACATTATGTATTTCTTAACTTTTACTGTATTTGTAAAAAAATTTAATGAATACAATAGTAATACAATTGACAGAATAAATTGAAATTGTTTTAATTGTTCATGAGTTCATGTCTTCATTATGATTTTCCATTGCTTGGTCATAGAGAGGTATTTTGGCATGTAAGTGTTAAAGAAAAACATGTCACACCTCCTTTTCACCTCTTCTAATACACTGCTATCTGCATACCAGTAATCAATAACTGGAACTGGATTTGCCAATAACAACAATGGCTCTCCTTCATTTTGTGTAGGCCTTGTGCCACTTTGAGGAATTTGCAGTCTACATAGCTTTGTGCATTTGGGCACTTAATTTCAACAAGCCCAAATGATGGACGCTCAAGTGTGTCATATACAAGTCCATCAGGTGATGCACCCAGCCAAGATGCATCTGGATGAATCACTAGCCCACACTTGGTCAAGTTCAAGTTTTTCAGAACTGCATAGTCCTTTAAGGCCCCTGTTTCCATTTCAAGTCCTCTCTTCATGTGTGCTGTTTGTCGTGTCCCTCGGATTATCCTTTCTGCCAGGCTTTCTGCAGCACCTGGACCTCTAACGTGGCTCACCTCTCTGAAATGTGAGGCAGTCACTCTTTCTCTCCTAAGTGAATGCCACTCAGGTGTAGCACTTTGGGATCTTGTTGCCTCCTCAATAAGGTGTGATTGTGACAAGGTCACAGAAAGTGAGCTTAGGTGTAGCTGTTCTTGGTGTGTTGGCACAAATGAATATTCAGGTGGGCTTAGATGGTAACATTCTAGTGGCAGACTCGGGAATGGGGGTGCATCCTCATGTATGACAACACTGTCAGATGGAGGTGGTGGTTGTTGATAGGACAGTACACTGCCAACTTGTACCTTCCCAAAGATGGAGTCCACAAGTGGCTTGTCAGGCGAGATGTTCATTGTGCAGATGAGTGGAAGAGAATCTGCTTTGATTCCAGCGTAGACTGGTCCATGATTGAGGGTGGCCGGGTGTGGGAGCTCACCGCTGTAGCCCTTGAAAAGTGTACTTCTGAAATAAAAGAAGAGTGAATAACATTTATTTTTACACATTGTAATCTGTTCACCAGCACAACTGATTGTGAATCACATATCACATGTCATCTGAAGTACAACGAGGCTAAATTAAATCTTGAAGAGAACAGGGTCTTATCAGTACAACGAGGCTAAATTAAATCTTGAAGAGAACAGGGTCTTATCAGATGATCAAAAGCATTCATTTTTTTTTACCACACACTGTAATCTGCCTATTAAATTTGGTAAGATAAATGGTCGGTGTGCTGTGAGTTACGGGTCTCTCACTCACGGTTCTCTCCTGTTTTGGGGTCTGTTCTTCGTCTCAGGCGCTTGGGCCGGCGTATGCTGCTGTTCCTGTCCTCCCACCATGACTTTGATAAGATGGTGGAAAAGTGCATCCCTGCCAAAGACCTGGCAACCATCAGGAACACTGTCCACACTCTGAAATCCAAGGTAGCGATTCATGTTTGGATACATGATGAGGATTTTTTTTTTATGCCATTCAGCCACTATGCCCCATGTTTACTCACTAAACAAAGCTTATTCACAAAACTTTTAGGTGAAACAGACTGCAATAAAAAAACCATCTAAACTGTGATGGTAGACATATATTGTAAACAAATAATAAAGTACAGGGCAGTGCGTGGCACCACACAGTGTATTTACAGTAAGGCATGCACAGTGTAGTCCCAGACCCAGTAGTTAAAGGACAGAGCATGGTTCAAAATGAACCGGCTTGAAACCTTTGGGATAGAATCAAAGTATGAAGCAATATGTGGACTTCAATATCATCACTCCATGTTTTGTGGTGATTTGTACGTGTGTATTCCCAGGAGAGGACAAAGGTGTCTAGGAATGCGAAGATATAAGATGCGTCAGCCTCGTCTGGAGCAGCAAGAAGCTCCAGCTGCACAGGTGGAGCATCAGAACACGCAGCGAATGAAGCGTAGCCTTAGGCACACGGTGAGGGACGTGAGCCCAGACGACACGGCACCTCTGAAAGGTAACTGCTGATTTCGGCGAACGCTCCCCTCCTGTATCTTGAGAACCTTACCGTACCGCTTACCCGTGAACTCTATCCCAGCTGTGGAGTCATGCGTACCTCCTCCTCAGTTTGCCAGCAGGTGAATATTTAAACAGTTAATCAAAACAACAACAACAAAAAAGTGCATCCTGATTGGAACTGCTTTGATGTTTGCAATTTTTGATGGTGTTGATGTTGGTTTAATTTGATTGCAGCCTTGTTCATTTTCTGTTTGGACACTATAACTCAATCCTTGTGTTTTCTCTCTTGTGTGTGTTCAGCAAAGACAGCAGCAGAGCACACATCCACAGCATTGCAGACAAGACAGAGTACGTCAAGCATCTCAAGGCCCTGCTGGGTTCAAAAGACTTCAGCGAGCCCATCAAGGGCATTGATCAGCTGGTGGCCCACTGCGAGGACAACCCATATATGGTCGTGGGCAACATGTTCCTGGTAACACATTTGAACTGAATTGATTTTTAATGTTTTCAGTAGCTTTCAGAAGTGATCTGTATGGGGGGTCATACGTTGGAGAACATTAAATGCTGGCACATCTGAAGAAATGTCAAAAGCTCAGATGCTTCAGAGTAGAAAATATTACAACAATCAGTTTTAACTATTACAGTGGAGGGCAGTCGTGTCCATTGTTAGTGTGAGCTTGTTTTACAATGTATGTGAAGATTTCACCCAAGCGTATCCTTGAAATTGCATTAAACCAAAGAATCCAAGTGAATGACTTATGAAAAAATCAGTCGGTTGAAATGAAAGGGCTTGAAATCAAATCAGCTCCAGGGCTTAACGGCACTGATATGGTGAGTGCCTGATGAATGCATGGGCGGCTTGCTCTATACCTCTCTTCCTCTGCTACAGGTATTTGATGCTTTCAAAGCACGACTGCAAGGTTAACCTCTATGCCTTGGAGGCCTTACAGAAGATAATCACACTGCTCAGAGACAACCTGGTCCAAGTGGTCTACATCTTAGTCCCAGCTATAGTGGACAATCACCTCAACTCCAAGAATAACGCCATCTACATGGCAACAATAGGTGCCATTCAAGCTCTCATCAATAACCTTGGTGGGTTCTTTTCTCTCTTTACAAAACATCTTGAAGGACACATGCCACTGGGCTTTAGAAAAACAACAACAACAACAATGATTGTGTTCTGTTTTACCTTTGTATCTTTTGATGAAAGGTTGCTAGGTTGGGGGAAAGGTTCACACAAATCAGTAAAAGAATGTTCTTGCTCTTTGGCTAGATGTTTGTGGTGCAGATCAAATGGAAATCTCCTTTCATATTAAGGCACAGTCCAATATAAAGAAAAAAATATTTCTGTAAGACTGACAGGAGATCTTGCATTATCTGACAGCAGATAGTTAAATAATGGAGTTTACAGTGGATGTGCTTAGGCTCTTTTGTTCAATATACAGTGTCTAATCTTTTGTGGTTGTGTATACAGAAATATTCTACAAATTCAAATACATTATCAAAAAACAATTCTTTCAGAAAGTAATTCCACTGATATGCTAAGAGATGCCAGAGATAAAAAAAAGATAAAAGATATTTACCAGAAATACTATAATTCCTATATTAATTAATAATATTTATAATATTGATAATAATCATTCCAGAGAGTTACCATAGTTACCAAATACTGTCACTTTAGTTGAATTAAATCTTTCTAGGTTAAAAAAATGCTTCTGTAATAACCCAGTGCTGTCCAGGGTTGATTTATTTATCTTTGTTCCTTTTAAATATTCTTTTTATAGAGCTGGTTAGGGAACTCTACCCCTGCAAGCCACAACTGGTTGAGCAGAAGGTGCTTCCTCTGCTCTGGTACCTCCTGGGGACCTCCAGCAACAGTGGTACGGTCCACGGGAGGGGTAGAAGCGTGAGAGGGGCCACTGTCCACCTATGCCAAGCCCTTCATGCCCACATGGGTCCGGCGCTGCTGGACTGCGCTGCTTCCCAACCTTCCAATATCCGCAAGAGCCTAAGAGAGTTTGTGAAGAACCTCCCGATCAACTGAGAGCTGCAAGCCAGACCTCCAGACCAAAATAAAGCCCAACATGGATTCTACTTGAAGATGGAGATGTTTGTGTATTTCTTACTGTGCCTGCACTTTAAATGAAAGAGAGAGGAAGAAAGTCAAACGTTTTTAACATTTTGAATTAGCAGAAAGCTAAATCCTTAAACTCAGAATTCCTTTTAAATAAGGAGCACAGATTTTAGCGAATCACATCAGGTTTAACATGCCTAGGAGCTCTGCTCTTTTTGCACTTTGAAATACTAACACTTATCATGATAACTGTTGTCATGGTGACTATAGATATATATTGTTCTATGATTGTTATTTTCTGTTGACATATCCTGAGGTAACTGTGCAGAATGTAATTTATCACATGCAC
Organism: Brachyhypopomus gauderio; assembly: GCF_052324685.1. Taxonomy (NCBI): domain Eukaryota; kingdom Metazoa; phylum Chordata; class Actinopteri; order Gymnotiformes; family Hypopomidae; genus Brachyhypopomus; species Brachyhypopomus gauderio. The sequence continues at coordinate 23,127,146 of NC_135219.1, forward strand.
AAGGAACAAGGATCTATAGTCTTTTTGTTGTTTGGTATGTGTAATGTGACTTTTCAATGAGGAGTCTTAAAAAATGAAAAAGCTACGACTCACAAAATTACTTTTGTATTCTATAGCCAGGGCTTAATTTGAGCCGGCTCCTGCCGGAACAGGATCCAGGAACTCTCATTTTGAAGGGTGTGTTCCGGGAACTGTCTGCCTCGATCCAGTAACTTTCAAGCCTACTAATTATAAGTTATGAAGAAATCTGTATGCACTTCTGCACTTAAACACTTATAAAACACATGTAAATAATTTAAAAGTAATTTATATATACAAATTGGCTTGTTATTTTAACATTTGTGTGCCTAAGCGTTTTGTGATCCGGTGACATTGTGATTTTGTTTTGCGATCCGGTGACATTGTTGGCCTCTGACCCCTTGTCTCATGCCGCTGTTTGCGTTCTGGCATCGTTTGATTTTCAAAGTAAGCACTGTGTATAGCTAATAAGTGTAATGGCACAGTATTAACTTAACTCATTCTGTCAATAAAAGCTTGTTACTCCTATGATTGCAATTATATTTTTGTATGTGATAAAAACAATTGACAAACACATATAAAAACCAGAGGGCAGCAGATCATGTGAAAATATAATATTTGTGTAATTCTCAACTTTTGGCCATGACTGTAGACCAGGATAATGACACTACAGAATTTCTTCACAGAGCCTCAGCCATGGGAGTCAAGAGCACACCACCTGAAACAAAATTCAAGACAAAATTAGTCCCGCCTGTATATTTACAAAGTACGGTGATAAAGCTATTGAATCAGTTTCTTTAACATCCCCCCCCCCATCAGACTCCACCATGTCAAGAGTAGATGTGCACTTTTCTCGCCACAGACATTCAGAGCCCAGTGCAAAATCATCACAGGAGGAAACCTTCAGACTCCAGATTCAAGACTTAGTCAATCACGTACCTCATCCCCAGGATGCATGGACGATGTCCCCTGAAAGAGAAAACAATTGTCTTAGATTAACAGTCATGGCCTTTTATTCTGAATTGGTCTTATGCTTGTTTCCCGTGTTAGACATCTGTGACCACTGAATTCTGTAACCAGAGACCACCATGCATGTGTCGTCAAGAAATAAGGTAGGGTCAAATCCTGTTAACTGCACATGGGTACTCAATCGTTGATTGTAGTTTATAAGGAAATTAAAGCTCATTTCAAAATGATTTATTTAGTGTGTATTTCTTGATTAAGATATGTGCTTGTATATACTTAGATACTTGTTAATGACATATTTGGCATTCTTAGCGAGGAGCAAAGTAAAATTTTCATTGTATCTAAGGAAACCTGTTCCCTCTGTGCAAACTCTGAATTTGAAAAGATTAGGTAGGCCTAAATGACATTTTCACGCATGCAGACAATTATGTTTTACGTTGCATGAAAAAAATCTGTTGATTCTAAAGCTTTTGGTTAAACGTCAGCTTATTCATTTCCTATTTTCTACTAACAAATGCCTAGGGTGGTTCGTACGATTGATAACATTTCTTTTCTGACAAGAAGCAGCACTATCCAACTCCAATATTTATGAGTCTCTTGAACAGAAGTTGATGGTCACCGATACCGGTGCATCACCGGTTAGGATGCCCTCGCCGGAATACCGAAAGGGTTCGCCCTGAAATATTAATAATCCCCTCAGTCTCTGCCATGTCATTAGTAGAGACGCACTTTTGTCACAATGTACTTTTGGAGCCCAGTGCAAAACATCACGAGAAACTTTATTGGTATATGCACAGTAAAGAAACGTGTTGCTCTGTACAACGAAATAGTAATCAAGGATAAAATAAGCATGCAACATTATGATAAGTATTCATAAATGGAAATGTAAACTAAACAGAAATATAAACTGCTAAGAAGTTTATGTACATACAGTCATTGTGCAGTAGCGAGCTACATTGCTTGTTGTCAGACTGGTATGAAAACCCAATAGACTCAGCACACTTACAAATTGTCTAAACACACTTGGCACTGCCACATAATCTCCTTTCTGCATTTGCCACATGTGAACCTTTTACAAAAACCACAACGCTTAGTGGCACGGTTACTCTTGCAGCCACACTTAACCTGGCACAATGCCCTTTTCCCTGTGTCAGGTGTGGGTTGTTGCTGCTGAAACTCTACCTTGGACACCTCCTTGGCTTCCATATGAGACTGTGCAAGTTCTGTTGCAAGCTTCACCAAGAACTCGGACCGTCTCTCTTTTACCCCAGTGCATGCTTGAAAAAGCACATGTGCATTCAGGCATGAAATGTCAATCATGTTATAAAACACAGCGACTGGCCAACGCCGTGTTCCTGAACGTACACTGTACTTTCGCACCATTTGGTCCATGACATCCACACCACATTTTAGGCTGTTGTAGTCTGTGATTGTGTTTGGCTTTTTTTTTCGGGTGTCTCCAATCTCCACCGTACTGTGCATGCTACTGAGGATGCAGACAGTCTTTTTCCGTCTGGGCGCGTAAACGGTCAGCGTGGCACCAGAGGTTGAAAACACCTGTGTACTAAATTCCTCACGGCCCAAATTCTTTTTGACAGAGTCTGGAAGCTCACGACGAATCTTGTTTACTGTGCCAAGGAGGGTGGTCTTCCGGCCCAGCAACTGCCTTGCTAGTGACAGTGAGGTGAAAAAATTGTCTGTGGTAACAGTTCTTCCTTGGTCCATAAATGGTTCCATAAGCTTCATCACCACATTTTCCGATAGTCTTTCCCCCACGGGACGACTGGAGTCTTTGCCAAGATATGGGATGATGTTGCATACATACTTGGATTTCAGGTCACATGCCACCCAGAACTTTATCCCAAACTTGTCGGGTTTTGTTGCAATGTACTGAAGAAAAGAGCAACGGGTCTTAGTTGGAAAAAGTTGCTCATCTATGGTGATATGCCTTCCTGGGTTGTAACAAGTGATGCAATTGGCAGCGAAAGACCCCCAAACATTAGAGATTGCAGCAAACCGGTCAGTTGCAGCTCGTTCACTGCGTGTGTACTTGTCGTCAAAGTGAAGGTGCTGCATGATGTTCTGGAAGCGGTTTCGCGACATAATCTTGGTGATTAAGGGCACTCCCAGTGTTGTAGACCATGAGTCATGCACCGCTGGAAGGCGCACAACACCTCGCAGGATGAGGATTGCAATGAACGCCTTTAGCTCAGCGAGGGACATGAACCAGTTTTCTTGCTGTGTCTGGCGTGCATGCTGGACAGTCCACCCCTGTATGATCCGAAGCATTTCAATAGAAATGAAACAGAGGAAACTCTCTAAGCGACTTGATACTTTCCGTAGGGCAAAAGCAGTTGGCTCTCCATTCGTGGTATTGCATTTACTTGGGCTTGGATGCACTCCGTCATGTCTTCCGATCTGTTCTTCATGCCACACTGTGCCGTCTTTTGCAGTCTCTGTCAGCCGCCCGTGTGTCTCCACGCGACCCCTCTTTACTGGTGATGAAGTCTCCTCATCTACAGAACCATATGTTTGAGATTTGATTAGTGAAAGGTTGAAATAATGTGAAATTGACAAACATAATATTTGAAATATAGCCAGCGATTGGCGGGTTCACACACAAATAGGCATTTTGGCCTTAATGGGGGGGTGTGCATAAATAAATTAATGTGCACAAAAAGATTCAATTGAGGCACTAAAGGCCCAAAACGATCAAAATGTGTATTGGGAAATTGAGTCAGATCAAAGAACTAAATCACATGCCGAGATCAGCAGTGTGTGTGTGGGGTCTTATGTATGTACTATTCAGTCAGTTCCAGTATTTGGCCAGTAAATGGAGCCCATGTAATACCATACTGATATTACAGTAATGAAATAAGACATTTTAGTGAAATAAAAGGTTCATTTCTGGTCAAGCAGTGCACCTTTTGTTATGAGATCTAATTGCAAAGTTATTTATCTCATTGATCTGACTCATACAAGACCCTTTATTTGTCTGTATTCTGCATAACAGCATTGCAGCATGAGTTATGATTTCTTAGGTTTTTGGACAATGTAGCGACAGGCCAATTTGAACCAAACTTGGCATACCTGAAGGACCTCAGTCTATAAAAGGCTTTGAAATTGGGAGTTGATCAACATGTTTATATGAATTATAGCAATATAGGTCATATATGGCCTCAATGATATAATGGGAAAATGGACCCACCTGAAAATAAAAAAAAATCCAACAATTTTTAAAAATAGTTTACCTACAGTGTCTACAGATTATGCCCATGCCACTCTTGCCATCATTGGATCAAATTCCTAGGACTAGTTTGAAAAGTGCTATTTTCAAACAATTGATGAATGTGACAAAACTACGCCTTTTTTAATAGGACTTGTAATTGCAAAGTTGTCAGGTGGACTGCAAGGAATCAAAAGAATCAAGTTTCATTTTCCTAAGCAAAGATTTGGAAAAGTTATGCATGATTCACAAATAGTGCCACCTAGTGGCCAAATGTTTCAAAACTGCACAGTGTGACAGTCCTGAGATGTGTGTGAACCCTAAATTGCAAAAATAGGTTTCCCCACACTACGTGTGTGAACCCCAATTATAATTCCAAAACATCTCAAGTATGCCACCTTGGAAGTAATGTAGGATTGTTTTCACACAGCAATACGTGGCATATATATATATATATATTTTTTTAAATAGTTTATCTTTTGAAAAAATGTCAATAGGTAAAGATATTTCTACATAAATTTATACAATAAACCCTCAACTACTTGAAATAGAATAATATTAGAGTAATTTTAACTTATCCAGATGGTACTTTTTGCAGTGTCTCTTCCAAAAACACAACAGCCATAACTGACAAACAAAAATAGGAAATCTTACCAGAAGAGATTTCAGAGTCACTACTCGGATCAAGAGTTATTTCTCCTCCATCAGAGTCACAAGGGTCGACATGGTTGAGGACCACGTCCAAAGCCTGCTGTGTTCTGCAAACCTTTGCCATCTTTGCTTCTAAGTCGAGAGTAAGTGAAATATAGCAACATGGATTTTTATCCACATGTAGGTGGATACATACATAATAGTCATAATAGTTCACACTACCACCCATCACACCCATACCTGTTCACTGTTACCTGGTACCGGCATATTTCGATCTAATGGCTGCAACAACATTAAAAAAAATATATAGAACCCATCTCAGTTACCTCCATTCTGTACATTTATAATATTGTAATATAGTACTAGAGTGAGAAACCTTTATTCTATTTTATTTCACTATTTCTTCTCCATCGGAGTCAATGGATCAACACAGTTCACACAATCACCCATCCCCCCGTTTAGCATTACCAAGTAGTGGCTGCATGTACATAACAAAGGATGGCCTAAACATTTGGCCTGCGGGCCAGAGTTTGGACACCTCTGCATTAGGCCATCATGTCCATTAGTGCAGTTTTCATTAGCCTGCAGCAAATTCTGAAAATACTATTGAATATGGCCTGCAGCAAATTCTGAAAATACTATTGAATATGGCCTGCATAATGAGCATGAGCTCAACTCTGCCTGGCCTAATGGGATGCAAATGACCCCAGCACTGCCATTTGGCACTCTCTGCTAGAAGGAGTCGTATGAAAATGCTGGTAGTTGCAGTGTTAAAAGATTACAGTACCTTTAACAGTCACTACTACGACAAATTAACAGAATTGTTGTGCATTTGTCAACGTACCAGAGGTGTCACACGTCGAAAAGGCTCTGACAATACGGCTTTTAGCAACGGCAAACATCAACTACGGAATAGAATAGAAAAACCGGTAACGTCTAAACAAATGCTTACCAATTGCTGCAGCGCTTCAACAGCTACTTGCAAGGAGCCCCTTTCCTGCTCAGAAGAAAGATTGAAATGTGGCCAAGACAGGCCAAGATGGTGGTTTTATATTGTGAGTTCTCGAGGACCCTTAGGTATCCTGATGAGGCGCCTATTCAAAACATCAACGAGTGTATCAAAATAAGAGTTCACTGTCACGTCAAACGTTTGTTTGTTTTTGTTTCTGTTGCATGTTTTATGTGTTGTAGTGTGATCACTGTTTTCAGAGTGTTTGTATATCTTACCTTGTAGGGACTTCTGCAAGTAAGGGCCTGAATAAATGGCATGTAGACATTTGTAATTAAACATTACATGCATCATACAAGTGATTCAAATAAAATAAGTATATATTATATACATATAATATATACATATACAAATGATATATACTATATAATATATATTATATACATATATACAAGGCAAGGCAAAGTTTTTGCAGATGTTGGATGGGAGGACTTGGCAGTTTGGAAGGGTAAGTCCAGTGTGGATTAATACATATTTAGGTGTTCTTTAGGACTTTTAATTTTAACTTATTAAATTGTAACCTTGCTAATTGGGAAGATACATGGAGACATGTTCCAGAGAAGCTTCATGGAGTACTCATTGTGCAAGTTTCAGTGTGACAAAACTTCACATGCTTCACTCTGCTTGTACCCCGAACATGACTGCCGTTTGTGCAGATGGCAACAGAAAACTCTATAGGTTTTGACAGTCAGCAGGGTAAAACTGCTTTATGCATAATAAATGTATGTAAAATGTATGCAACTGTAGGTATCGGGGGTGGACTGGCATACATTACTACCGGGGATTTCCCCGGTGGGCCAAGGGGAAGTATTGTTTCCATTCTAATGGGAGGTAAAAGTTAATATGTTTTACAAAACCCCTTAACCTGGGGGGTATTCCACGAAGCGAGCTAACTCAGTAAGCCGGGCTTTTTAAGACAAGCCTGGCTCATTTTGCTCAAATTCGGTTCCACGAAAGAGGCTAGACTTGAGCCTCGCTCAGTTACTACAGCAACATATACGTTTGAACTAACCTGCTCCGTACCAGGCTAGAGTTGAAGCTTAGCTTAGCGGGACCGCTTCTATTGGCTCAGCAGCGTGATGTCAGTCTCGCCATCCGGGAAACAAAATTGAGGAACAAGGTTCCGCTGCAATTCTATCCATTAAATTGCTGTGGATGTAGCATATCATATCATATTTTTATACATTTAATGGAGTACTGTAATTATTAGTTTGGAATGATTGCAGGTCATTATTATCAAAATTTAATAATTATATTTCCAAATGCAATTTATATTTCGATCTTCAGAGTACATATTCATTGTTAATCAGCGAGGTTTTTGCACATTTTAATGTATTGGTTTAATCTTAACAAATTCAGGTCAGTGTAAAATGGAATACAGTGTCTAATCGCAGTTATGGTCAACAAACATACATTAGCATAAACACTATATCACAAAAATACAATTCTTTGTACCTGAGTATTAATAATAACTGAGTAATTTAGGTGAAGATACTTTTAGGTATATATTTATCCCCACACTTCCTCTTTTGTGTTCAAATTACAAGCAAATCATATCACTCCGCAATTCACATATGTTCAGTATAAATAATGTAAATGTGTGGTTAACTTAATGGTGAAAAAAGGAAATGGATACAGACAACTACCTTACCAAGATTTTCATACAGGTGATACAAATAATCCAAAATGTATGCTATAAAAGAACAGCTAACAGTGAAGGCTGAAGGCTGATTGACCATGGCATGCCCATTTGTAGAGAATCCAGTAGATGAGGGAGCGTGTATAGTGCACAGAGCATTCATGCTACCAGCTCCAAGGTCATTCCAGGACAGGACAGATTCACTGGGCTTTCCAGATGACTACTTATTTGAGCACTACAGGTTCAGAAGACACAGTATTATATATCTTTGTAAATTACTGGGGCCATATATTGAGAAGAACACTAGACGTAGTAGAGCTCTTACCAAACCCCAAACGGTCTGTATCGCTTTGCACTTCTTTGCCAGCGGCGCATTTCTGTACAGCGTTGGGGATGCAGAACATCTTAGTAAGGCGACGGTCTGCCGCGAAATTCGATAGGTTTGTCTTGCGCTTAAGCGTTTCCTTAATATATTCATTAAATTCCCTGGTCACAGAGGCATCCTTCCCATAAAAGAAGCTTTTTCAGAACAGCAGTAACTTGGAGTTAAATTTATATGACTTTAAAAGAGACTCTTATCCAGAGCACTTACCGAAGTGCTCTGTATTCATCTTGATCAACTATTTCATGCTAAAATTCATTCAATTCAAAACAAATTGAATTCTCCAGGATTTCCAAATGTCATTGGTGCTATAGACTGCACTCACATCAGGATAAAGGCTCCATCTGGACCCATGGAGGCAGACTATGTGAACTGAAAATCATTTCACAGCATCAATGTACAGGTACATGCAAGTTTTGCCCACCCAACAGAAATTGTAAAGCATGTCGCTCCATGGGTTTGAACAACTTTCACCCTTTGTCACTTTTGCCATTGTTCTAGATGGTTTGCACCAGCCAATTTCTATTCTCCAACATTGAAGCAAAATGGCCCGGCTCGGTGCACAATATTTCGTGCCTCCTCACTGGCACAGAGGTTTGCCGAAGGTAAGAATACTCCAACCACACAAAATAGTGCAGATTTGGCCTCAGTGTTTAACTCTTCTCCTTATAATCGTAGGTGCTTTTCCTGGCTTACTGCTTGGGGATAGGGGTTACCCCTGCCAACCTTTTCTCCTTACCCCATATGCAGACTCTACAACAGATGCAGAGAGGAGGTTCAATCGTGCACATTCAAAGACAAGGGCATGCATTGAGATGGCATTTGGACAGTTAAAGAGCAGATTTAACTGCTTGCACCATCTCAGAGTGACCCCTGAGAGAGCCTGTGACATTAAAGCAGCCTGTGCAGTTTTGCACAATGTGGCAATACTGCAAAAAGGAGTAATGCCAAGAGTGCTGTTGGAGCAATGGGAAGACGACATTTTAATTGCAGACCACATGGATGGTAGAGCTGTGAGGGACATGTATGCAAACACTTACTTTAGTTAAGGGAATATTTTGTTTGAATTTGTTCATTAACACAAAACAAGACACCTTTTTTTTTTGGAAAGAGAAATTTATTGATTGTCTTGCTGAGCCTGTGGACAGAAGAAACTTTGATTTACTTGGCTTGCAAAAACAAGCATATTAAAGTGAGACATTTTTGCAAATACATCTTTTTAAGTACCTTTTGTAGATCTCACTAATCTCAGATTCCTTCAAGACAGAAGTATAGTCAAGATTGAGAAGTATTTATTCATGTTGAACTGCATAACTACTACTCACTTGTTCTCTTGTAGAGGTGTGAGCTCTGGACATGGAGGTCTGAGGGTCTTCTCTCTGTTCTTCCATTTCCTTTAAACACAACACAAATCATGAGATCACACAGCACATTAACAGACAGATACATAGACACACACGACTTACAGCTGGCCTTTCTGAACAGGCAGAACTTTCTTTCTGGTTGCTAAAATATTTTATACAGTTATTTAAAATGGTGTTTTACCTTTTCCTGCACATTGGACTAATCAACTGTACTTACCATTCTGGACTATATTTTTATATTTCACCTTGACCTGCTGCCACGTTCTCTTAACCCCGCTCATGTTACTTCTAAATCAGGAAATTATTAAATAACATTATTAATTTACTATAACACTTTTAAAATGCCAATGAATGGATTAAATTATATGCTCACGCATTTAGTCTGTCTGCAATATTTTGCCAGACAGCTTCTCTGACTTTATGAAAACAGGACGTGTTGCCATTCTTCGTAATAATGTATTTATATTCCTCATACAGACGTATAAGTAGCTCATGTTCAGCAGAAGAAGCAAAAAAGCTGCTCGTTCCTTCAGCTCTTTCGACATTTTCTTGCCTTTTCGAATATCGATTAGTGAGGCTGTGTAAATACTGTGTGCACGCGCATGATCGCCGATTACAAAAGCCTGGCTTGAATTAGCGGGAACAGGTTGCGTCTGGATTTCGTTAGTGGAACGGAACTAGACGGAAGTGAACTGTTTGGCTAACTCAAGCGAGGCTCACTCTAATAAGCGCCGCTTTCATAAGCTCGCTTCGTGGAACAGCCCCCTGTTCTTTGACCATCATGTGTGTTTATTTTTTCAGGTGAGGGAATGTGGGATTTACTGTTGAGGTTCAAAGATACCTGACTGACCCAATAGTTCCACGGTTTATCTCCACCTCTATCAGCTTGCACTGGAATTTTTATGTACACCAGCCTCCTCAGTGCTGTGTGAGGCTTGAAAAATTGTGTCCCAGCACAGTGGAACAAATCCTCTTTTTGAATAAAAACTGAAAACAAAGATGCTAATGTCCACAATCACTAAAATCACTAATAAATCAAACTTGTTTTTCCACAAGCACTTTTGTTATTTTTACATCCATACATAAACATTCACGATATACGTATACATATTAAAAAATGTGATTAATTTTAAAAAGTGTAAAAATAAGAACCCAAACCAGCTAGATATATAAGAAACAACAAATCACAACAAACCAAACAGATTTCCTTTATTGACTTATTGACAAAACGTGAAAAACTTTAATGAAACAATATGGAGTTAAAGGCTAAAAATGAATAAATAAAAGACGCTGCTTTCACTGTCCACCAGATGGCGATAATGTCCACTGCTTTATGAAGTTAACCTTTTTCCGGTACAATGGCCTAGGTGCACGCACCACTTCCTCGTTGGTGTAAGGATGGTACCGTATTTCCGGTTGGTATGCGGAAGTGTCGATGTTATGGCCGAGTCTAAGGCCCCGTCCACACGACGCCGGAGGTTTTTGAAAACGGAGGTTTTTGTCTCCGTTTTAGCCTCCCGTCCACACGAAAACGGAGGTTTTTGAAAACGCCTTCCAAGGTGGAGACTTTTGAAAACTCCGGTCTCTGCGTTGTCGTGTGGACGGGGAAAACGCATGTTTAGGAAAACGCTGACGTCACATAGGGATTCTGCGCATGTCTTTTTTTGTTTACATTCGTTCAGCTTGTTCAGCATGGACAGCTCCGTGATTGCTTTCGTTGTCACTGCAATTGGCGGATTATTAACATGTGTACAGTTTAATTTAATGTTACTTTCGCATTACATAACACAGCGGAGGCGCCTAAATGCGCTGCGTTCAGTTTTTTCAAATCGTTCCCATAATCCCTTTCGTGTCATATTTGGTCGCTAAGTTTAGTGTTATAATGTCTGTAATGTGATAAAGTGCTATGTGATGAATGTGTCTGTACAATGTAAGCTTCTAATCGATGTATGTATGAGTGTTTTTAATGTGCTTGTCAAACCTACCACCCCCGTGTGTTCGTACTCATTCGATACCCCGCACCCATTCAATGTATGTGTAAGTCCGAGTTCCCAAGCATTACCCGTTGTGTTGAAACAGGGCTGCTTTCTAATAAAGAAAGCAAGTATTCAAAATGGCTCGTTCACTGAATCAATCATCCGCACTACACGCTACATTATTGTTAACTTTGTAAATCCTGTAAAGCGCTTTGTGACAACGTGTGTTGTGAAAAGCGTTATACAAATATATTTGATTTAATTTGATTCTTTTTTTTTTTTTTTTGAGTTTATTGACAATATTCAAATACAATACAGGTATACAAACATGAGAACAAAAGACCATGGGGTGTTAATTAAACAAAAACATGCAAATAGGTACATATAGAAATTGTTCTTTGAGCCTTTTCATTCATAGAGTCTGATATTGATTTCACATATAATTCCACATCTTTGATAAAGTGAGGAAAACATGGTGTTTTATTAGCAAATTTGCATTTATGAATATAAAATTTAGCAAAAAGAATAAGCAAATTTATTATAAAAAACATTTTGCATCCTTTCTGGGGAAACTATAGAAGCAAAATAAGACATTTTCCCAGCATAAGGTGAAATTCCTTAAAATATGGTTATTAATAAATTTAATAAACTCCTTCCAAAACCTTTGTGTGAAGGAGCAAAGCCAAAAGAGATGTGTTATAGATTCTGGGGGGCCATCACAAAAACTGCAATTAATATTTATGTCTTTTTTTAATTTTGCCATATAGTGCTTAGCAGGGTAGATTTTATGGAGAATTTTAAAATACACTTCCTTCACCTTGTTTACAATTAAATATTTATTAGGGATCAACCAAACCATTCTCCAGTGGATATCTGGGACATAACGGTTCCAATAGAATGTTATATATGGACGAGATATGATAGTTTCTTGGAATATCCTGCGTATTCCCTTATTACTCTTCCCATTCTCCTGTGAAAAGCAGATTTTCCCTATAGGAGATTCAGATGGGTCAGGGAGACTGAGTGGAACAGACAGAGTATAATTAGTGTTTTTAAACAACATTAAAGTGCCCGAGGGTATCGCATCAATTACCATGGAGAATTCCTGGAGACTAACTGGAAAATTATATAATGAGCAGAATTCACTGTAATTGAGTAAACGTCCTTCCTTATTAACAAGTTGAGCCACTAGTAGGATTCCATTTTGAAGCCAAGCCTCAAAGAAAAGTGACTTGTTTTTAAACAAAATATCTCTGTTGTTCCAGATAATGTATTTGTGTGGGGAGAAGTTGTGTTTATAAATGAGGGTCCACGCTAGGAGTACCTGCTTATGGAAAGAGGAGAGTTTTACAGGAAGTTTCTCAACATTGTAACTACAGTTAAAAATGAAGTTAAGGCCACCAACACGCAGGAAAGCATGATATGGTATAAGGTTCCAGATAGAAGTCGGGTTCTTAAAGAAGTGTTTAGCCCAATTAATTTTGAAAGCGTGATTTAGGGTAGAGAAATCCAGAAAATTAAGACCACCTGAATCATAGTTATTCATAACAACAGTTTTTCTAATATAATGTGTACAGTTTTTCCATATAAAATTAAAGAGCATGCAGTCAATATCTTTACCAATTTTGTTATCCAAGTGTAAGGAGAGAGCAGCATATGTTAATCGAGATAATCCTTCAGCTTTAGTGATCAAAACTCTGCCTTTAAGAGATAAGTCCCTCTGCAGCCACTGGTTTAGTTTATTTTTGGTTTTCTGTAAAATTAGAAGAGCACCTTAATTTTTGGTCTTTAGAGACTAAAATTCCTAAATAAGAAACTTCTTGTTTAACAGGGATGTTGCAAATAATATTTCCTGGACTATCTTTAATTGCCAGCAATTCGCACTTGTTCAAATTTAGACATAAACCAGAGGCCTTGGAAAAGGCACTAATTATATCTAAGGCGAGAGGGATCTGGTTTGCATTCCTTAAAAAGATTGTGGTGTCATCAGACTGATTAGAAGCTCTTTATCGGCTATAGTGATTCCTTGCACAGCACTATTGGAGACATGAGTTGCAAGAATTTGTGAACAAAGTAAGAATAAATATGGTGAAATGGGACATCCTTGGCGAATACCTCGTTTCAAGTCAAATCTAGGAGTGGAGCCATATGGCATTTTGATAGAACTGTTGCTATTGGAGTAAAATGTTTTGATAGTGTTACAAAAGAAGGGACCAAAACCAAATTTTTCCAGAGATTGAAAAATGAATTGATGTTCAATTGTATCAAATGCCTTATAGAAATCCAGCAAGAGAATAAAACTATCATCAGGCAACAAATATGAGTAATCGAGTAGGTCTAGAACTAGTCTGATATTGTTAGAGATGTGCCTATTTCTCATAAAGCCTGACTGTGTCTCATCAATAACTGTGTCCAAAACCTCTGTAATTCTGTTAGTAAGTATTAAAGCTAAAATCTTATAATCATTATTGATTAAACATATAGGTCTCCAATTATCAATAGAGAGTAAATCTTTGTTAGGTTTCGGAATGAGCGTTATTAGACCTTGAGTCAGGGTAGGAGGAAGAGTGTTATTCTCTATACTTTCTAGAAATACCTGTAGGAGAAAAGGAGCTATATGACTAGAGAATGATTGATAAAACTCAGCAGATAAACCATCTGTGCCGGGAGATTTATTGGCCTTCAATGCATTTATGCATTTAGAGATTTCCTCCATGGTAAAAGGGCTGTCACAATAGTTTCTATCGTCTACATTAATTTGAATATTGTTAAGAAATGGTACAGAAATCTCTTCATTATATTTTGAGCTGTATAAATCAGAGTAAAATTTTGCACAAAATGTAACAATTTGTCTAGGATTGTTGGAGATAGTGTCATTAATGTTTAGTTGATAAATAGAGTTTGATTTTGATCTGTATTTTTCAAGCCTGAAAAAGTAAGCAGAGTTTTGCTCTCCCTCCTCTAACCACCGTTTCCTGGATCTAATGAAGGCGCCTTCAGCCTTATGTTTATATAAGGCATCCAGTTTGTTTTGAAGTTCGATTAGATTCAGCTTATCTTCCTCCATTATTTCTTCTGGGGATTTACGGTAATAAGAGGTAATCTTACTTATAATATCTACTTCTTCAGCTTTCCTCAGTTTGGAAATACGGCTCCCATATTGTCTTAAGAATTTTCCCGTTTCAAACTTGAAGAGTTCCCAATTGCTGCAGAAGGACCCCTCTTTGATAGCCTTATTCCAATAATATATAATCAATTTATTAATTTGAACCTTCACCATATCATGCTTTAGCAAGGAATTATTTAGTTTCCAGTAAGAACATTTATAATGCGTGTTATCAGGAGCACAAATTTGGATGGTAATGTGAATAGCTCTATGATCCGTAAGAGGGGTGGCCAGAACCTTAACAGCTATATTGTCTTTATTAACATAATTAGAGATAAGCCAAAAATCAATACGGGATTGCCTAGATCCTGTTTTATTGCTCCATGTAAAGATTTTGGCATCTGGGGATTTTTCTCTCCAAATATCAACAACACTAAATTTCTCCATAAAATTTTTTAAGTTGGCACTGTATGAGGTTTGTTCAAAAGTGAGTTCAACACAAGTTCAATCTTTTATCCTTGCTCTTACTTCACGTAAGCTGTGATAACCATAGGCATTGGTTTTCAAAGCTTACAATGGTAGCCAAATGCAGAGTAGCTGAGTGGGAATCATTAGCAGTCTATTTTGCCTATAGTAAACAAATGGGAGTTTATTTTACAGTTCGAGCTATTGTTATCTACCTCTATGACTCAAAAGCAGAATATAGTCCACCTCAGCTATTCTTCAAACTGCATTTTCTAAAATCTGTCAATCTGTCTTTCAAATCTTTCATCTTAACTTCTTTATTAACATATGGCTGCAACACTTACACCTATTAACATATTCTGATAACACTCTTCAAGAAGCAGTTGAAGTAAAACCTGCACTGTTCTGTTGTTGGTGGTGGAAACAACAAAATAATATAAATATAAGTAGGCCTGTTTCACTCCTATGTGTAAGCATTTCATCTGGAGTGAAAATGAAGTTTAAATCTAAAATATATTTAGTTTATAGTTGCTCAGTGAACTAGTAGATTGAACCATGCACAACACTGTAGAATAGAAAGACAGTATAGCCAAGTGTTTTAAGAGTGATGCAAAACAGCACAAACGTTACATGAGACAATAGACAAGTGACATTCACCACTAACAACATGATGGGACAGATATTGCGCCTATTGACATTGCTGAAGTCTTCTTTTCAAGATACTAAATTTTGCCTCTTGTGTATTTCAGATGACATTACGTGATTCAATGCCAGTTGTGCTCATTAAGAGCAACTGCTCTTGTGTTGCTGGTTGCGGAATCTGCAAACACTTGGTTGCATTGCTTTTCCAGACTGCTCATTATTCTGAATCTGGCATGTCTGTCGATCCCTCCTGTCCTTTCATGCACACAGACAGAACAGAAGTGGCATAAACCACCAACAATGGTTTGTCTTATTTCATTATTTAATGTTAGTTAATGTATCACAGTCACTTTACTAACACCATCTTTTAAATTAATAGGGGGTGAAGCCTGGACCCGTGGATGCCATGGTTGTCCTAAAGCCAAAACCAGGTGCTACTACAGCCAGTGGAGTTAGGTATGTAGTACCAAATTTAATAGGCAGATTACAGTGTGTGGTAAAAAAAATGCTTTTGATCATCTGATAAGACCCTGTTCTCTTCAAAATTAAATTTAGCCTCGTTGTACTTCAGATGACATGTGATTCACAATCAGTTGTGCTGGGGAACAGATTACAATGTGTAAATATAAATGTTATTCACTCTTCTTTTATTTCAGAAGTACACTTTTCAAGGGCTACAGCGGTGAGCTCCCACACCTGGCTACTCTCAATCCTGGACCAGTCTACGCTGGAATGAAAGCAGATTCTCTTCCACTCATCTGCACAATGAACATCTCGCCTGACAAGCCACTTGTGGACTCCATCTTTGGGAAGGTACAAGTTGGCAGTGTACTGTCCTATCAACAACCACCACCTCCATCTGACAGTGTTGTCATACATGAGGATGCACCCCCATTCCCGAGTCTGCCACTAGAATGTTACCATCTAAGCCCACCTGAATATTCATTTGTGCCAACACACCAAGAACAGCTACACCTAAGCTCACTTTCTGTGACCTTGTCACAGTCACACCTTATTGAGGAGGCAACAAGATCCCAAAGTGCTACACCTGAGTGGCATTCACTTAGGAGAGAAAGAGTGACTGCCTCACATTTCAGAGAGGTGAGCCACGTTAGAGGTCCAGGTGCTGCAGAAAGCCTGGCAGAAAGGATAATCCGAGGGACACGACAAACAGCACACGTGAAGAGGGGACCAGGGTACCCGCGGGTCCTTAAAAAGTCTTAAAATGTCTTAAATTTAGTTTTCCATATTCAAGGCCTAAAAATGTCTTAAAATGTCTGGAATTTTATGAGGGGAGGCATTAAATTATTATTATTAAAAATTATAAGTGTGTGTTGTTCAGTTGTTCTGGCGCGATGTGAACTTTGCCGAATCTAGCGCTAATGCAGAAAATAACCGCTCCAGGGTCCTAGTGCTAGATTCCTAGCGTTGGAGTATACGGCCTCAACAACGTCAACAATTTTCGTTCTCAAACCCCCCCGGTCAACAATTCTCGTCCCCCCCCGTCAACGATGTGGAACACACCTGCATCCCCAGTAATAGTATTATTTTTTCTTGTGAGAGGTATTAAAAAGGTCTTAAAAGTCATTGAATTTGAGATTTAAAAATGTGCAGATACCCTGGGGGACTTGAAATGGAAACAGGGGCCTTAAAGGACTGTGCAGTTCTGAAAAACTTGAACTTGACCAAGTGTGGGCTAGTGATTCATCCAGATGCCTCTTGGCTGGGTGCATCACCTGATGGACTTGTATATGACCCACTTGAGCGTCCATCATTTGGGCTTGTTGAAATTAAGTGCCCAAATGCACAAAGCTATGTAGACTGCAAATTCCTCAAAGTGGCACAAGGCCTACACAAAATAATAATAATAATAATAATAATTTTATTTATGAGCGCCTTTCAGGATACTCAAGGACACTTTACATGGTGTACATAACTTAAGACATGGTACATGTTAAATAAATTAAATCACTAAAATACATTACAATTAAAATAAAATTAAGAATTCATATAAGCAATCTCAAAAAGATATGTTTTTAAGTGCTTCTTAAAAACATTAATTGATTGGCAAGTGCGGAGATACAACGGGATAGAGTTCCATAATTTTGCACCATGAACACTGAAAGCTCTTTGACCGTACATGCACAGTTTAGTGGAAGGAACTGAGAGCAGATGAGCATCAGCAGACCGGAGAGAGCGAGAAGACAGTATCTGGACAGACTAGAGAGAGCGAGAAGACAGTATCTGGACAGCAGACTAGAGAGAGCGAGAAGGACAGTATCTGGACAGACTAGAGAGAGCGAGGAGGACAGTATCTGGACAGCAGACTAGAGAGAGCGAGAAGACAGTATCTGGACAGCAGACTAGAGAGAGCGAGAAGGACAGTATCTGGACAGCAGACTAGAGAGAGCGAGAAGGACAGTATCTGGACAGCAGACTAGAGAGAGCGAGAAGGACAGTATCTGGACAGCAGACTAGAGAGAGCGAGAAGGACAGTATCTGGACAGCAGACTAGAGAGAGCGAGAAGGACAGTATCTGGACAGCAGACTAGAGAGGTACTCAGGTGCTAAACCATTCAAACATTTAAAAACCAAGACGAGAGTTTTGTATTGAATGCGATATTGAACTGGGAGCCAATGCAATTCTTTCAGCTTTGGGGTTATGTGCTCCCATGACCTAGTGTGTGTGAGAACTCTTGCTGCTGAATTCTGCACGTACTGTAACTTCTTTAGACTTTTGGATGGGAGCCCGACCAGGACAGAGTTACAATAATCAAGTCTTGATGAAATAAATGCATGTATAAGGTTTTCGGCCACAGAGTTTGTGAGTGAAGGACGTAGCCTGGCAATGTTTCTCAGATGAAAAAATGCTGTTTTAGTTACGTTATTGATGTGGCTCTCAAGGGAGAGCGTGGAGTCTAGAATGACACCAAGGTTGCGAATTTTGGCCACAGAGGACTGAATAAAGCCAGGGATAGATATTCTGGATTGACTCATTTTCTTGAAAGTGGAAGCGGATGCGATGAGAATAGCTTCAGATTTGTCGCTATTTAATTTAAGGAAATTCTTAGCCATCCAGTTCCTAACATCAACAAGACAGCTAACCAAAGAATCAGGAGGTAGTGTATCAGAGGGTTTTGATGAGATGTATATTTGCATATAATCGGCATAACAATGGAATTGGAGGCCATGCCGTCTGATAATATCTCCCAGTGGAAGGATATAGATAACAAAAAGAAGTGGGCCAAGAACTGAACCCTGGGGAACACCATAGGACAGTGTTGTGGTGCCAGATCTGAACTTACCCAGTGATACAGACTGCTGTCTGTTGGTAAGATATGATCTAAACCAGTTAAGAGCTGTACCAGTCACCCCGGTTGATGTCTCAAGTCTGTGCAGGAGTACATCATGGCAGACTGTGTCAAATGCTGCTGTAAGATCTAGTAGAACTAGAATGTTCACTTGACCAGAATCAGCTGCCAGAAAGAGATCATTGAGTACCCTCAAAAGAGCAGTTTCGGTGCTATGATTTGCTCTAAAGCCGGACTGAAACTGTTCAAACAGTTTGTTTGCACTCAGATGTTCCTTCAGTTGGACAGAAACAGTACGTTCAACTAGTTTGCTGATGAAAGGGAGATTTGATAATGGTCGATAGTTATTAAAGTCTTCAGGGGCAAGACCTGGCTTCTTCAAAACGGGTGTAATGGCAGACAATTTTAAGCTGGGGGGAACAAAACCTGACGAAAGAGAAGTATTTATTATGTCCATGAAAAGATGAGAAAGTGATGGCTGACAAGCTTTAACCAGGGCGGTGGGCAGTGGGTCCAAGGTGCAGGTAGTTGCTCTAGAACCCATAACTAGTTTAGTTGTAAAGTTATTATCAACAGGATCAAAAGTGGATAGAGGATTTGCAACTGTTACACTTGATTCTGGAAATTCTGATAACATGTCGGGTTTAAACTCAGAGTTTATCTTCTTTACCTTTTCATTAAAGAATGACATGAAATCATTGCAGAGGGCTGAGGAATACGCAAGGGGAAAACTGTTTGCGGGCTGCAAAAGTTTGTTAATAGTGGAAAATAAGGCTCTTGGATTTCTTTGACAGCTGATGATGTTCAACGAATTAAAGTCTGCCTATGCAGTTGCATATAAAGAGTCTGCCTAAAGTCTCTTTATATGCAACTGCGTGTACTGATAGCTTAGTCTTCCTACAAAGGCGCTCAAGTTGACGGCCTTTTGACTTCAGTAACCTGAGATCAGAAGTATACCAGGGGGCAGGGTGACGAAAACACACAACCCGTTTTTTAATAGGGGCATGCAAGTCCAGTGTGTCGGCGACGATGCTATTATAATGGATAACTAAATCTTCTGATGATATGAACTGTGGAGCTGGGAATTGGTCTAGAGTGTTCATAAAATCAGAAGGACTGACATTTTTTATATTTCTGAAAGAAATAGTTCTTGAGCTTAGCTTCCTTTTGGAGAATGGAGACAGTGACAGATCAAAAAGGATTGCATCATGATCAGAGATATGTAAATCCTTTACATGCAGATTGGAGGGACAGACACATGGTGTGGTACAAACAAGGTCTAAAATATGTCCCTTTCTGTGAGTGGCAGTCGCAACATGTTGAGTGAGATCAAAGCAATGTAATAGATTAAGAAAGTCTGCAGAGTAAGAACATTTGACAGAGTCAATGTGAATGTTAAAATCACCGAGTATCAGCATTGAAGGAAAAAGGGGACTAAGTGAGACAAGTAACTCCGAGAACTTGGTTATAAAATTATTAACAGAATTCAGTTTAGGTGGACGATAAACCAGTAAGATCAGTAGAGGTTTTAACCCAACAACTTTTAAAGCAATACATTCAAATGATGTTGACTGAACAGATATTGAATGGACCCTGTATGTAGAACGATAAAACACAGCCAGTCCACCTCCACGTCCAGCGGTACGTGGTTTATCGATGTACTGAAACCCAGGAGGCATGGCTTCATTCAGTGTCACGTATTCACCTGGCTGTTGCCAAGTTTCAGTTATTAGAAAAAAGTCAATGTTATTGTCCTTGATGACCTCAGCTATGTAAGCCGATTTGTTATTAAGGGAGCGCACATTAAATAGACTAAATTTTGTAGGCAAGTCCGAGTCCTGAATGAGAGATGAGTCCTGGAGTCTGGGCACTTTCAATAGTAATGAATGGTCCACTGAGCGGTGTGTTTTCAAGCGACGATGTCCCATGTTTAGAACATACGGAATAGATCCAGTGTTAGCGGTGTAATAGTCCAAGGTTGGTGTGTTGTGACGGAATCCACGATGTATATAGCGTGGGCGGCGTCTTATACCCAGGCTTACACAGTTCTGGTACACTGCCGAAGGTAGACTAGAGTATCTGCTGTTCAGTTGTAGAAGTTCGCAGGCAGTATAAGAGACGGTCATTGTGACTAATAGAAGAAGCTTGCAGGCGGTATAAGAGACGGTCATTGTGCATAACAGAAGAGCTTTAGGTTCACAGTTAAGCCAGTGATGAGCTACACGGCTGAACACCAGCAAGCACACTGCAATAATCACCACAAACAGCTCACTACAGCAGACACACCCTGATAAGCCACGTTAATAAACCACGTTAGCCTACAAGTCACAGCCGCTGCACGACATGATAAAGTAGTTGTATCCACTTATCAGGATGCACGGAGGAATTTAACACAACAACATGCAAGAGAGTGGAGACTTACTTACATGGAGCAGGTTAATGCCAGGCAGTTATGAAGCGAGAAAGCTCGTGTTAGACCTAAATCAGAGTATGTACAGCACAAGGCGAGCACAGGTGATCCAGGGCTCAGCACGCAGACACAGAGTTGACACGGCAGGTTGGAATAAAGTAACACTAAGACGATAAAACTGAATTAAAATATTAAAGAAGAATAAAAGTATGCTAAGTAGAATAAGATTTTTAAAAGGGTAGACTCCGGAGCAAAGTGGCAGCCAAAATGCGCACAGCGTACTTGCAACCCGGATACAAATCAAAAGCAAAAATCAAAAAATGATTTCATCAAAAAATGATTCATCAAAAATGAAGGAGAGCCATTGTTATTATTGGCAAATCCAGTTCCAGTTATTGATTACTGGTATGCAGTGGTGTGATTTAGTTATCTGTGCCCATGATGATATCTTTATGCAGCGAGTTTACAGAGATAGCAGTGTATTAGAAGAGGTGAAAAGGAGGTGTGACATGTTTTTCTTTAACACTTACATGCCAAAATACCTCTCTATGCCCAAGCAATAGAAAATCATAATGAAGACATGAACTCATGAACAATTAAAACAATTTCAATTTATTCTGTCAATTGTATTACTATTGTATTCATTTCATTTTTTACAAATACAGTAAAAGTTAAGAAATACATAATGTTGTATTGTGTTGTCAATTTTACATATAAAAGTGAAAGCATTTTATACAATTAATCATATTGCACTGTACCTTAACATTGCAGCCAATATTTACAGACTAGCATGACCTAAAACAGGGGTCGGCAACCTTTTTGACTCGGAGCCACAAAAGCAAAATAATTGGAAATTTATTTCAGTGACGATGACATGTCACTCAAGCGAACCGAAACTAAATACCGGACATTTGTGAAATTCCACCTGAACTTTTATTTAAGTCTCAAAAATAATATACGTTAATTAAACACTCATTAATTCTGTTCAAAAGCTGAGCCGCATCAGAGGGATCAAAGAGCTGCATGCGGCTCCAGAGCGGCGGGTTGCCGACCCCTGACCTTAAAGGGATCATTGTAAGGTTAGAGAAAAAAATAAATAAATAAATCACCGTAATTCACATTACATCATCTGTCTAATTCTGGATTGAGATTAGCCATTGTTTGCCCAGGCTTTTACCAAGGGGCCATTTTGATAATTCACCAAAAGACAGGCAACAGTAAAAATTTGGTTTATGCTCCCTGTGATTGAAAGGGGGATCACTGTGCTGAATATTTTATGTTCTTTGACTCTGCGAATCACACGCTCAACATGGACTCTCAGTCTTGCAATGGACTGTGACGTTCTGATCTCTGACCTAGACAGTTGAGCTCTCTTTGACAGAAACGTGGGTATGTGGACTTTGCATGGAACGCAGTCTTCAACAAGGAAACCCTTGTCCACCATGATGGCCATAGATGGGTCAAGGAGGGCCACAATGCCAGACTGCTTTAAGATCTCTTTATCACTGATAGCACCTTGATAAAGAGAAGACACAAAGGTCACTGCGCCATGAGGGGCTATCCCAATCAACCCTTTGAATGTACAGTGTGATTTATACGTGGAAAACACTTCACTCTGAAGGAGAAGGGAATTTGGAGTTTGACATCTCAGTTCTGTGGAATCTAAAATTATTTGAGTGTCAGCGTAGTCCTGAAACACATCTGGGAGGTGAGTTTTCACAGTGTCCACATCTAACCAAATAGAAACAGCTCCCAATACAGTATAAAGGAAGTTGGCCCAGGTGTTAATAATACGACTAACAGTTGACCGATGGATT
Source organism: Brachyhypopomus gauderio (assembly GCF_052324685.1). Lineage (NCBI taxonomy): Eukaryota > Metazoa > Chordata > Actinopteri > Gymnotiformes > Hypopomidae > Brachyhypopomus > Brachyhypopomus gauderio. The sequence continues at coordinate 23,150,128 of NC_135219.1, forward strand.
CTAAATCTATGGGCCAAATCCTTTTGCATCAGTCCCAATGACGGGTAGTTCATGAAGAGAAAAAACTCATCAATTGGTTAAAGAACCTGGGGAAAAAATACATTATCCTATTGTCATATTACATTATGACTATCAAAACTTCTTTTGATGTAAAGATTAATTTGAATATGATGACATAACATGCTTTGTATGGACAACAGGAAAACATTTACCGTTGCACTGGCAGAGTGAGGGACCTGATCAGTCTTCTCAACAGTCCGTGTGCTTGTAACCCGTATGATGTTGTGGGTGGCTGGCTCTATTTGCTTCCAAAAGCCCATCAGGTGGGCATGGTTTGCAAATCTGTGGAATATAAAAGTTATATATAAAGTTATATAATGGCTAATTCATTCACAATGTATTTCAGACACCAGAGAAGGCCCATTCGTATACTGTGTCCTGCCATATTTTGTATTTACCTGGTAAAGAATCGTATGTCGTCATCAGAGGCAGAAAACCGCTCCAAACAGAACTTGCTGCTGACAGTTAAGTCTTCGATTTGTTTTCGGAGCCTTGATATCTCCTCGCGTAGCTCTTCATTTTCATTGAGGGAGAGATCAAGCGCAGTAGGCTCATTACTGACGCAGTAGTCATGTTCATGACACGGTAAGGGGTCATCATCATCATGGTCAGTCTGCATCTCTGTTAGATCAGTGTTGGGTGGACGCTCTGTTCTTTCCCATACTCCAGGTCGTGGAATTGGAATAGTATAGTTATTCCATTGAAATAGCACAGGAAAAGCTCCAGGTCGCAGTCGTCATCGTCCAGCAGGAGTGGGAGGTTCGAGCAGATCAGCAGCGATAAAATGTTGCAAACACACTCGGGAAGTACTCGTGACGATAAAATGATCTCTCCTGATCTTAACCACCCATTGTTTCTGCAGTTCTGAGTCCTTTGGAAAGGTGTGGAAGCTCAGGTAGGAATTACACCTTGTCGATGCTGTGCAGAATGGCACACAGCAGTGGTGGTTGGACCTGCTGTCTGTACGTTGTTGAAACGATACTTTTTTTTGTTTACCCGTCATGTTTAGGACACGTAAACGGACAGGAGATGAAGGAAACTTCCAAGTAAATAACGGTAAATATGCTCGTTACAAGACTGGTGAGGTGAATAGCGAGCACAGTGTACGGTTTCAATGGCTACCGGATGTCAACAAACATCCTAACCTTTTAGCGGAAATTACGTCACTTAACAGCGTGCACATAGACCATTGCATTGAAAGCTTCAGTGCTTCAGAAAGCTTCGAATTTCAATCACTAGTTATTTGTGTTAAATTGACATCCTAAACATTGCAATCAAATCAACAATACTTTATGGTATAGTAAAATATAGTAACTAGATAACTTGTTGATCATGTGTTACCTGAGCAACAGTGAGTGCGTCACGGCGTCGTCATCATACGGGTATTTGTCCATTTTCAGTCGTTTTATGTCAGCGCGTGCATTTCACGTTTCAGGCACACAAACGTGTAACTGACACGGCACGCCGGGTGGACTAACGTGTGTATTACACGCTAGGCCATGATACTGGGTTGACAATGATAGAATTAAATAATAAAAGGTTTGTTAAATAATTTTTAATATTGGGGTTCATTTATTTTTTAGTAAAAAACAAACAAACAAAACAGTACAACTTAGTTAAGGTATCCAGTTGAATAGAACAGGTGCTGCAAGCCACAGGTCTGTGATACTATCCCATGAGCAATGCACTCATGGATAATCATCACTTTTATTTAAATAATGCCTGCCCCAATTATGTTGTAGGTCTTACCAAATCTTTATTGCTTCGGGGATGCTGTCAGGGAAATGGCTGGCATGCACCCATCTGGCCACTAGGTGTCCTCATTCCTTGAAAACTAGTGGTCTCCATGGATACTCCTCACACTCACCTGTGTTCCATCAACCTCGTCTGCCAGCTCTTCCCTGTCTGCATACCCAGCTGTTTGTTCTGTCTCTTTGGATTTTGACTACCAGCCTGGCTTGTTTTTTGTTGATACACGGCACAGTATAACGTTGCATCAGTATTTACTGGTGTTGACCCCTGCCTGCCTCGTGTACTGCTCTAATCTCAATCAAACTGCACACACATCCTAACTGTGTCTGTTTCCTCCCACAGTCTAAAACATGGAGGTTAGGTAAATTGGCTTTCCCTGGAAAACTAGGGTTAGGGTTAGGGTTAGACCTCCTAACCCTAGGTTGTTCAGACCTACAGGGGGGCTGAGGTTTCCATAATATGTTGTGTACAACTGGCTGCCACTTCTCGCCAGTGTGTGAGAATAGTCATGTGCAATTGTACCCATGTAAAAATTGTAGTTACCTTGAAAAGGCACGATATAAACTCAACATTTATAGAGACACATTCATTCTTGGACATGAAGCAACACTTCATTCAATTGAACATTCATTTGTTCATGGAAATGCATGTGGTGAGGCATAGGGAAAACTCTACATTAAGCTAGCACAAACAAACCTAAACTGAGGGTCCCTCCACAGCGGACGTGCCGATGCCGACTCCTACCTGAGGCCCACACTGGAGGGATTTCTCGGCCTAGAAATAGAACTATAAATATGAAGTGATTAGCACGCTTTGTCTTGCTAATGACATGTAGCACGTTGGAAGCATTGAGACCCCTTCCACAGAAAGCTGGTACAATAATGACAATACCCAACATGAAGGCTGCAAGGCAAGCTCATCTGTATAGCACTTTTCACACAGTAGAACAATGAAGTATGTATTACAACCGATTCTGTAATTTGATATCATAATACCTAACCAGGCTGTGTTTTTGAAGCTCATGTGGAAAGAAATTCAAAACAGCATGAGCCATATAGCGAGTGTAAGAAGCAAAGTAGTGATACCATATCTGTCATGGAAATGCATCAATAAAGTTAATGAGAAATCTGAGAAAATGAGAATGAATACTGATTTCTTGGAGGAAGACCACTGAGTAGGTTACAATAAAACTACCAAAACTACTAATTGCCACAACACAAAGTAGTTTGAATAGAACAGCTGGGCAACAAACAGACCTGTGTTTTAGCACTGCAAAATGAGTAATTCATAAAGGTCCTTATCAGACAATTACTAAGATATCTTTGAGGAAATGTGTCACATACACTTGTACACACAATTGATTCTTTATTTCTTTACCCTGGACAAGTACTAGTCAAGTCAATTATATTTACATAGCAGTTTTTACAACAAATGTCACAAAGCAGCTTGGGTCCAGATCCCGAATGAGTAAGGCAGGGGTTGACAGTGAGGTGTGTGTGTGTGTGTGTGTGCAGGGATGACGTTGCGGTGTGTGTGTGTGCGTGGGGCGGTGTGTGTGTGTGTGCGGGGGTGACGTTGAGGTGTGTGTGTGTGTGTGTGCGGGGGTGATGGGGCGATGTGTGTGTGTGCGGGGGTGATGTTGTGGTGTGTGTGTGCGGGGGTGACGTTGTGGTGTGTATGTGTGTGTGTGGGGGTGATGGGGCTATGTGTGTGTGTGTGTGTGTGTGTGCGGGGGTGATGTTGTGGTGTGTGCGGGAGTGACGTTGTGGTGTGTGTGTATGTGTGTGTGTGCGGGGGTGATGGGGTGATGTGTGTGTGTGTGACATTGTGGTGTGTGTGTGTGTGTGTGCAGGGGTGATGGGGCGATGTGTGTGCAGGGGTGATGGGGCAATGTGTGTGTGTGTGTGTGTGGGGGTGACATTGTGGTGTGTGTGTGTGTGTGTGTGTGCGCGGTGGCGACGTTGCGGTGTGTATGTGTGTGTGTGAGGGGAGGGGGGGTGACGTGGTGATTATCTGCTGGTCATCCGTATCTTCATCCCCTCCCCTGTGAGGCCAGCTCTGATTGGCTCTTGCTCAGACTCATCATCAGTGCTGGACCCCAGGAAGTGGGCGGTAGGTCATTTCCTGCACTGCCATGGCTGACGTGATGGACAGTGTTGCCAAGAAGTCCTGCTGAACTCTGGATAAGGTCAGAGATCAGAAAGTCATTTCAGGTGGTTGTGGCAAACCAGTTAATAGAAATTATATTTATATTTCCAGATATAATTACATAATGGTAAACCATAAATTAATAAGTATTAGGGGTGGGCATAGATAAAAAAAATTTTATCTAGATTAAACTCACTGAAATCTTGAAATTAATCTAGATTAAAATTGCTCATTCAGAATATGTGTGCTACCCAAGTAATGACTAAAAGTCAGTCTTTGATATAGGGTTTCTTAATACAGAGGGTGCATTAGACCAGGGGCTCATCTCCTGTTTCCAAAATGCATCAATGACTGCTTGAGGAAGCTGTTCTACTTTGATACTTGAAAGCATGCTCAATAAAATGTAGGCTATTCCCCCCCGGTCAACAACTTTCGTTCGGGGGCCGCCCATAGTATGTTTGCATACACCTCAGAAAGTAAGTGATTGCAACCCTGACCCAGCGTCAGCAGCATTAGCAAACGGGTGCTTTGCGTTTGTCGTAGGGTCACGCTTAACGACGAAAACTCCTTTACGATGGACTTTTCAGTCTCTAACCCCATCGTTAAGCGGGGACTCACTGTAATATTGTTTGCGCTTGAAAAAATTAGAAATATTTAATTTTATTTATTTTATTTTTATGATATTTTATTTTAATTTGTAGAGGAAGAAGTTTATTTAAAAAAAACGCACGTGTAACTCAGTTAAATAAAAGTCTGTTGTCCAGTCATATAGTTTGTTATTTTAGTGTTCTTAAAATCTCGTCTCGTTCTTGTGAACCCAATATCGTGTCTCGTTAGCTGAGTGTAGCGTCACACCCCTAGTATTCAGTCATAACTGTGAATTGCTTTAGTGAACAGCCACACCACTGACCTGGTGCAACAGCGGCCCCTAGAGGTGATGGATGTGTAATGAAAGCTGCAGGATTTTAAAGGTGAAGTTTAGTGTCGTTCACTGATAATTCGTAAAACTTCTTGCTATGTCTAATAAATATAATGTACTGCCCTATATTAACAAACACTGCTAATATATTTAAGGTAACATGTGTGCCAACACCAGTTTCTGAATGGAAGCTGAATCAGGTTATGCTATTATTACTTATGCCATTCTTGGTAAGTAATTAATATCACCACCACCAGCTGATGCTGATTTGAACCTGCTGTCTTCAAATGCAAACAAACTCAGAGTGAATGTAAAATTGAAGCAAACACTACAACATAAATTTGTACGTTAATTTCAACAGTGTCGTAAAATGTTGCAAATATAATGTTAATTTTTTTTTATGGCGGTTTATCAAATATTTATTATTATTAATGGGGAGATGGGCCGCGGGCCAGTACAAATTCATCAAAGGGCCGGTTCTGGCCTGTGGGCCGCTAGCCCTGCCCTATAGAGAAATGTTTTGCAGAAATGGGAATGCAATTCTTTAAGCCCTCATGGATAAGAGTGAACATTAAATGCTGTAAATCTAATTTATATGTTTGTGTCATTGTTCATTATTTGTCAGGTGATTAGTTGTATTTAGTTTAGTTATATGTTAAACATTGGCCTTTATAGTGTGTAATAAGTGCTATGCCCCTGTGCACTAGGTGGGTGATGTCCTACAGGTCAGAGAGCTGTGCTGCACATATTAGCATTAATATGATTAATATGATCATTAATGATCAATTATTAGTTGTCATTTTGAGTCAAGCAAAGGAGGTTTCCATTCTGAGACTTTTGGAATAGTTTTTTTTTTAACTGGACATGCTTGCTAGTGTCAGAAAACTTCTGCTGTTTTGCTTATTTTATTTAAGATTACAAAAGAACATTATTATTTAGTACATTTCTTTCTGATTAGCAGAAGGACTGAATAGTGAGATTCGGTATGTAATCATGCACTGTGTGTATGGTGTATGTGTGTATATTGTAACCTGTGTCAGGACTGCTTGTGTACAACAGCTATGTCTCCCCCCTGTTTCTCAGTGTGCCCAAATGTACTGTAAACATGTGAGAACAGTATATATGGAGATAAGGATGCCCTCTCCTCAGAGTTCTTGTTCTAGATGAGACTCTCATGCTTTTTAATTATGTAAAAACACTAGTCAAAACCAAGTGACTCATGGAATACACCAATGCTTATATTATGTTTATAATTATATCTTTTCTGTTTATTAAAAAGGTATGAATCCAAACAGAAAGATTTCATGACTATGTTCATTTCCAGTAACCACTGGGATGGCAATTTCCTGGGAGGGGAGGGGCAAAGGATTGAATGAATGAATGTTCAATTTATATAGCGCAACATACCCAAGGTCGTTTTGCAATTTTAACACAGGTACAAGTCTTATACGACCAATCACACACCGGCGAGAAGCGGCAGCCAACTGCACACAGCGTCCTCTCTACCGGGATCCACAGCCCCCTGGGGCGGTGTTGCCAGCCTAGCGACTTTTCAGACCCTCTAGCGACTAAAAAAAAGTGACTAGCGACAAAGCTAGCAACTTGTGGTGTTATTGGAAACTGAGATGAATCCTCATGCTATTCAGTTAGTGTCCTCAGCGACAGACTCAGTCACAGTGCAGTCTCACAGAAAGCAAATCCACACCACAAACGATCTGCGCATGCGCAAAGCCGCCGCTGACTGACCCCGCCCCGTATTTACAGAGCGGGATGTAAATAAAAATGGGAAGAGAGGACAGACCCTAGTGACTGAGCACCATCCATAGACATAATATACATAGACACCTCATTACGGGCTGGAGCGTAATCGAGCGTCGCCGCCATATTGGATGGGTCTCCTCCAGAGATGCTCACAAGTCATTTTTTGCAAGTCCAAGTCAAGTCTCAAGTCTTTGACCTCAAGTCCAAGTCAAGTCTCAAGTCTTTGTTCTCAAGTCCAAGTCAAGTCCCAAATATTTGAGTGACACTGTAGTCGCAAATCACTGTATAGTTGTAATGGTCTTTTATGACACTTCCGATGTATAATAGCTTAAACTAGTTAATGAACACACAAATGTTTTCCAGATAAATTTTGTATCCGTATTTTTCTCCAAAAAGTATTTTTCTTACAAAATTGTCATTTTTCTGGATACAATATTCTCTTCTTTCAGTAGAACATCTGCTATATTTTGTTCTAAAAGATAAAGGAGGGCTGTGAAATTTAAAAAAAATCACATTTTAACTATATATATATGCATATAAAGAAAATAGCATATAAAGAAAATAGCAACCAAATTAGTGATTATAAAATAAAAATTAAAAACAGAATTCAAATTTTACAATAATAATGATTCTGACATAAAAAGCCCTGCAGCAACAACTATTTGTCTCCTAATGAACTGGATCAAACACAATCTATTTGAACTTCAAGGTGTCTTTCAGTTTCCAATACAAGGAAACTGTTTATGCAACTAACGCATTACATTTTTAAAAGATCAGGATTGACAGGGTACTTGCACTTATCCTGGCTCGGTGAGGGCGCATTATGAGACCTCCATGACTGAACACCCTCTCTACTGCCACCACTGGTGGCAAGTCAATACCAATATTGCAATATTGCTAATAACCTTTCAGGCAGTGACTAACCTTTCCAGGTGGGTTTTCATGTGGCGAATAAAATTAGATGTGGTGGAACCAGCGTCCTGTATTTTTATGCCACACACGCTGCAGTTTGCTGCTCTTCTATTTGCTACTTGTACTTGTTTTGTACCCAAAACTTATTATGAATGGTGGAACAGAAGCGAGCGTCCTCACCAACGCCGCCATGATCGCGATGTTTTGCGCCAGGTTTGAGGTGTGCGGAGTCGCGCGCAACGGTCACTTGCGAAATACTTGACGCGTCGCAACCGTCGAAAAAAATGACGAAAATGTTACGTCAGCGGGAAGTAAAAAGCATACACACAGGCGGAGAAAAGGTTGTCAAATGAAACACAAAAGAACATTACAAATAAAAGATTGTTCACGAGTCTCAAATCACGAGTCCAAGTCGAGTCGCAAGTCTTTTGAATGCAAGTCAAAGTCGAGTCTGAAGTCACTGTATATGCGACTTAAGTGCGACTCGAGTCCGAGTCCCAAACTCGAGTCCCCATCTCTGGTCTCCTCACTGAAGGCTCACCAGACCTAATGCACAGAGAGCAATTATACCGGTATTTTGTGCAGCCTACGGTTGCTATAATCGGCGCAGTATCGAAATCAGATCGCATGGGATCACCTTTCACAATTAAGACTGAACAATAATTTTGGTTATTTTACCATTTATATGTGGCACCCCCTATGTAGAGCCAGACTACACCACCCCTTGGTTTACAAATGGAGCAAAGAGGAGCTCCGAGGGAAATGATAAAAACACGGGTTTTGGAAACATACAAAAGCTTTATTAAAGTTTCTGAGAGTTGCAGTAAAATAGGAAACACTTTTTATTCTGATTAAAATAAAATTCCTTCAAAGACTTGTTCAATTATGACATCTGGGAGACCAACTCGGGACAGTCAGTTACACACGTGAGAACACTCATTAAGATAAATTCTCACCACAGTAATCCCACCCTATATTGCACTGCACACAGGACACTAGTGAACACCCACAAAAGAAAATCCCAAATCCAATTGGTCCCCCAACTTCATAAAATCAACAAACCTGAATATTAAAATAAAATATATGAAAGCACAAACCTCAGTGTGTGTGTGTGGTTGGGGGGGGGGTTGTAGAGTGGAGTAGTGGATCTACGTTGCTCAATGGAAAGACATCGTAGCTCGTTTCTTCTTTCTGCTGTCAGGTTATACAACCAGCACTGCCCCAAAACAAAAAATATAAACAATCATTGGAAATGATGTATACAATTTTTTTTTCATAACTCAGTAAAATTTTACGGAACTTTGTGCAACATTCTAAAGAACTGCAATTACCATATAAAGACTTTTTTCATAATTTCTTCTTTACATATTTTTTTTCACCTTTAATATATGTTCAAACTTGCGAAGCAATTTTTCTACCTTTTTTGTATGTTCTCTAAGCTGCTGTAACACCACAATTTCCCCATGTGGGATAATAAAAGGCTCTTATCAAAAAATTTAATAATTAAAACTAATTAAAAAAAAGCAAACATGCTCTAAAAACTAATTAAAACGAACTGAATTAGAGAAAAATATCTCAATGAAATAAAAACTAAACTATAATGAAAAATCCAAAACTATTATAAGCTTGGTGGAGAAAAGCAGCCAGCAATCAGTTGCTGGATCAATCTAAAATACATACAAAAGGAGGACAGGTTACCTTCCATACATATTCACCAAACATCATCATCAAGGTTGGCAAGCTATCAAAACATACCAACTCAAAGGGTTAACATGATATCAGGCTCATGGGACAAAAACGATGGGAAACAAACACAAGTTGTAATATCCACAACATTAACATTTTCTTAATCCAAAATCGGCGCTCTGAACCAAACCTCGTCTTTATCAAGTCTAAACTAAACTTATAAAGGAGCAGCAGCAATAACTAAGCATTATATACCAGCCAAAGATAGAAGCTGTAGGTGGTTAGCGCCTAAGGCCAAGAAGCTACAGGGGCTAGCTAAGCAAACTAAAAGGCACAGGTGGTTAGAGAGCAAAGCTAAAGGTTGCACTCCAGTTATGTAGCTTAACTAAATCCCCAACCCATAAAACTCCGTATACAAGTGAAACATACCTGCTTTAACCCCGTCAAAACTACTAATGACTCAGTTCTGCTCCCACAATAGTACTGCAGCAGGAGGCGCCTCGTCTGGGCCTCTCCCTCGCTATAAGAGCAGGACTAAACACTTAGTACTGGACACTAGTTTCACATTTAAAAGCAGAATACATGAGTAAAAATGCACCGTACCTTACAACAGCGAACACTCCGTAAAGTCGAGCTCACGCTCCAACCCTGTCGTCCCGTTGTGCTGCTTAGCTTAGCCACGCTATTGCTGCAAGGACCCCATGGTGCCCTTATCACATGCCTGATTACAGGCACACTGCAGCCTGTAACTACCTCACTCCTCCCATACCAACAAATCTATGGAGGGAGCTAAAGATCAGGGTGATGGCAAGGAGACCCTCCAACCTCCAAAGAGTTGGAGCTCATCACTAAAGATGAATGGACAAAAATACCAGTGGAGACATGCAAAAAGCTGGTCAGCAATTACAGGAAGCGTTTGATTGCTGTAAATAAAGGCTTTTCTATTAATTATTGAGAAGGGTCTGAATAATTTTGGACATGCTACTTTTTGTTCAAATGTGAATAAAAGCTGAGAATTTTTTTTCCCCACAATGATGCCTCTTGTACATCATCGTATTATCTCCTGGGAAATTTCCAGTCAAAAATATAATTTCTGGTTAAATAAAAGTAAATTTAAGTCAAAATTTGACAGGGGTATGACTGTGTATATATATATATATATATATATATATATATATATATATATATATATATATATATATATATATATATATATATATATATATATACATACATATATATACACACACACACACACACACACACACACGCGCGCGCGCACACACACACATCATGAAAGCACGTATTTGTAATGCACTTAGATGTATTTATGATACATATGTGAAACAAAAGTTAATATCATACTTTGCTAAAAGGTAAAAACATGTTTTTACTTTTTGTTCTTTCTGCATGTTTAGGGGTTAGTGATGTATTGTGTATTACAATACAATGTGGTATACTAATTCAAATGTTTTATGGAAGTTGTTTTAAGTTTCTTATATTTTAGCCTGTAGCAACAAGGAACACAAAAAATTCCAAGTCCAGCATTATGTCTGCACATACCGCTTCAGTCAGGATCACTTGGAACTTTTGTTCCATTCTGTCAGGGCATCAGGTAGAAATTTCACATTATAATTAATCTTTTCAGTCCGTGAGCCAGAGCGGATATTGGTACCATCTGGGTGGGCATTCTAGTAGAGAATATACATCACTTGTTTACAATATTATAGACCTCTTCAGACACCTATGCATTTGTTTTTATAGCCTACCTGTGGAAGAAACATGGTTATACAGTTTCCATACTTACCCTCAGAAGATGTGTCTTTGATGACTATGAGTGTCCTCATTAAATATCTCTGTCATCTAAGTGTGCAAATGTTTTAGATTTTTTTAGGAGGCTGGAATAACAGTCCCACTGCAGGGCAGTTCCAGGGCGTTTTCCATAGTCTGATGGTGCGCTGTGGTATCTCACCAAGTGCGTCAGGCAACGTGGCAGCACAAGATGAGACTGTATCACTATCGGCTGCAGACATGCACTCTGCTTTAATGGTAGAAGAAGAGCTCCCGTCCCCATCTGCAAACATTTCTGCAGTCATATGTGACCACAGTTACCTGCCCACCTGCTTTGGTGGTCTTGTGGACAATGCCCTGGTCTACATTTCAGGGTTTGTTGTCTGAAAAATTCTGAAAAAACTGTCCTGTGAGGTGTGTCGTGCAAGCCTTGTCAAAGGTGCTGTACCCTCATCCTTTGACCAGAGCTACCACCTGCTTCAACTTAAAAACAATGGTGGTCTGATGATCCCCTCAGATGGAACAGTGAAGGTGGTCAGAGCAGCAGAGCGTGTGATACGCCAAAAATCAACAGGTGTCAGTGTGTCCTTTGTCAACCAGTTCGTTCGGGCTGAGATTGGTTCTGAAGATGTGTTTTTACTCGGGGAGCACATTGCAGAAACATGTTCCTGTCATTTGTTGTCTCTGTATTTCACAATTTGGCCCACAATGTCACAATTTAAGGCTGCACCACATTGCAAAATTAACTACCCTGGAGTGCCAGCACACGCAAGAAATTGTGCAAAACCAGAGCCGGAGTGGCTAATCGGGAGATTCGGGAGGATTCCCGATGGGCCAGCTCATGTCAATCTCTAGTTTGGGCCGATTGGGATGGAAAAATAATTTTGGGCCGGATTTGGGCATGAAACTCCCGGGCTGAAAAAGTGGCCCACTCCGGCCATGTGCAAAACAGTTATTTTTCAAAGGTTTTAGATCCTCAGCCCCATATATGTGTATATAATACGTGTGTGTATGTGTGTGTGTGTGTGTGTATATGTGTGTGTATACATACAGTATGTGTGTGTGTGTGTGTATATACACATGTGTGTGTGTGAAATAGTTTCAAATGAACAATAAAACTATTCATTAAAATATAAAATTAAATATAGCCGCAAGCGGCAATTGGCGGGTTCACACACGAATAGGCCACTTGGCTTCAATAGGCAATAGACCCAATAGGTCCTTTAGACCCAAAAGAAGCTGTTTGAGTGGAAAAAATGCACAAATAAATCAATGTGCAAAAAAATGTTCAATTGGGGCACTAAAGGCCCAAAAGGATCAAAATAATGTGTATTGGCAAAATGATTCAAATCACAGAACTAAATCACATGCTGAGATCAGCTTTGTGTGTGTTTTTGTGTGGTGTTTCATGTGAGCAATAGTTTTCAGTTCGTTTCAATGTATGGCCACTAGATGGAGCCCAAGTACTACCATACTGATATCTCATTAATCTCAGTAATGCAATATGACATTTTGGTGAATTAAAAGGTTCATTTCTGGTCAGGCAGTGCACTTTTTGTTATAAGATGCAATTGCAATGTTATAGAACTTATTGATCTGGATCATACAAGACCAATTACTTGTCTGTATTCTGCATAACAAGATTGCAGCATAAGTTTTTATGTTTTCTTAGGTTTTTGGGTACTGTAGCGCCCCCGACAGGCCAATTTGAACCAAACTTGGCATGCCTCACAAGGACTTCAGGATATAAAAGCCTTTCAAATTGGGAATTGATTGCATACATGGTTTATGAGTTATAGCAATATAGGTCATATATGGCATGGCCACAATGATATAATGGGAAAATGGACCAATCAGAAAAATAAAAATCCAAAATTTTTTTAATCACTTTTTACCTACAGAGTCTACTGATTATGCTCATAGCAATTTTGCCATAATTGGATCAAATTCCTATGACTAGTTCTTAAAGAGCTATTTTCAAACAATTGATGAATGTGACAAAAGTATGCATTTTTTAATAGGACTTGTAATTGCAAAGTTGTCAGGTCTACTGCAAGGAATAAAAAGAAACAAGTTGCATGTTCCTAAGTGAAAATTTGGAGGAGTTATGCATGATTTTCACAAATAGCGCCAACTAGTGGCCAAATGTTTCAAAACTGCACAGCATGACACATAGTCCTGAGATATGCACAGTGGTGAGGTTTGATGTTGTTTGGCCAATGGTAAGTTTGTCAAATGGCCAATTAATTCAAATAAAAATTAATTGGCTCATGGCGGCCATGTTTTTTGAGTGATGATGTCATCATTGTGTGTCTTGATATCACTTGGGGCCCTGATGACGACTGTAAAGTTTTGGCTTGATGTGACTAATGGTTTCTGAGAAACAGTTTTTCCCATGTTATAGCGCCCCCTATTGGACAATCGTGGCCAGCTTTGACCTGTGACCTCGGAGTCATGTGCCCTAACAACTGTTAAAATTTTATGAAGATCGGTCAAAGCGTTCCTGAGATATGGCTGTTTAAGTAAATTTGGCCACGCCTCGGAGCTATTGATTGACATGTGACAGCCAGACTATTTGCAAATCTCAAAATGTTTTTAAGCAACTTTGATAATGAGATTCTCCTGAATATTTTGACACCAAGGATGTGGTGATCCGATAAAAAACCAGGGACTAGTATAAAAAAGTAGGTTTTGCATATTATGCAAATTAGCAAAAAATCTAAGTAGGCGGAGCTTAATGGTTCTTGAGGCTTTTTTGTTTGGCTTGAGCCAAGGAATCCATCAGAAGTGGAATTTTGTTTCTAGGCCCTACGGTTTGGGAGATATGGACCAAAACGCAAAATGGTGCGCTATAGCGCCACCATCAGGCCAATGTGGGTCCCTGTCTCTATTTCTCTCATTGCACACCTGCTGCACCTTGGTGCCAAGTTTGGTCTTTCTGGGCCTTACGGTTTAGGCTGCAGTATGCGTTTTACAGGGGGAAAAATAATAATAAATATAGCCGCAAGCGGCAATTGGCGGGTTCACACACGAATAGGCCACTTGGCTTCAATAGGCAATAGACCCAATAGGTCCTTTAGACCCAAAAGAAGCTGTTTGAGTGGAAAAAATGCACAAATAAATCAATGTGCAAAAAAATGTTCAATTGGGGCACTAAAGGCCCAAAAGGATCAAAATAATGCGTATTGGCAAAATGATTCAAATCACAGAACAAAATCACATGCTGAGATCAGCTTTGTGTGTGTTTTTGTGTGGTGTTTCATGTGAGCAATAGTTTTCAGTTCGTTTTAATGTATGGCCACTAGATGGAGCCCAAGTACTACCATACTGATATTTCATTAATCTCAGTAATGCAATATGACATTTTGGTGAATTAAAAGGTTCATTTCTGGTCAGGCAGTGCACTTTTTGTTATAAGATGCAATTGCAATGTTATATAACTTATTGATCTGGATCATACAAGACCAATTACTTGTCTGTATTCTGCATAACAAGATTGCAGCATGAGTTTTTATGTTTTCTTAGTTTTTTGGGTACTGTAGCGCCCCCGACAGGCCAATTTGAACCAAACTTGGCATGCCTCACAAGGACTTCAGGATATAAAAGCCTTTCAAATTGGGAGTTGATTGCATACATGGTTTATGAGTTATAGCAATATAGGTCATATATGGCATGGCCACAATGATATAATGGGAAAATGGACCAATCAGAAAAATAAAAATCCAAAATTTTTTAAATCACTTTTTACCTACAGAGTCTACTGATTATGCTCATAGCAATTTTGCCATAATTGGATCAAATTCCTATGACTAGTTCTTAAAGAGCTATTTTCAAACAATTGATGAATGTGACAAAAGTATGCATTTTTTAATAGGACTTGTAATTGCAAAGTTGTCAGGTCTACTGCAAGGAATAAAAAGAAACAAGTTGCATGTTCCTAAGTGAAAATTTGGAGGAGTTATGCATGATTTTCACAAATAGCGCCACCTAGTGGCCAAATGTTTCAAAACTGCACCGCATGACACATAGTCCTGAGATATGCACAGTGGTGAGGTTTCATGTTGTTTGGCCAATGGTAAGTCTGTCAAATGGCCAATTAATTCAAATAAAAATTAATTGGCTCATGGCGGCCATGTTTTTTGAGTGATGATGTCATCATTGTGTGTCTTGATATCACTTGGGCCCCTGATGATGCCTGTAAAGTTTTGGCTTGATGTGACTAATGGTTTCTGAGATACAGTTTTTCCCATGTTATAGCGCCCCCTATTGGACAATCGTGGCCAGCTTTGACCTATGACCTCGGAGTCATGTGCCCTAACAACTGTTAAAATTTTATGAAGATCGGTCAAAGCGTTGCTGAGATATGGCTGTTTAAGTAAATTTGGCCACGCCTTGGAGCTATTGATTGACATGTGACAACCAGACTGTATGCAAATCTCAAAATGTTTTTAAGCAACTTTGATAAGGAGATTCTTCTGAATCTTTTGACACCAAGGTTGTGGTGATCGGATGAAAAACCAGGGACTAGTACAAAAAAGTAGGTTTTGCATATTATGCAAATTAGCAAAAAATCTAAGTAGGCGGAGCTTAATGGTTCTTGAGGCTTTTTTGTTTGTCTTGAGCCAAGGAATCCATCAGAAGTGGAATTTTGTTTCTAGGCCCTACGGTTTGGGAGATATGGACCAAAACGCAAAATGGTGCGCTATAGCGCCACCATCAGGCCAATGTGGCTCCCTGTCTCTATTTCTCTCATTGCACACCTGCTGCACCTTGCTGGCAAGTTTGGTCTTTCTGGGCCTTACGGTCTAGGCTGCAGTATGCGTTTTACAGGGGGAAAAATAATAATAATAATAAGAAAAATCTCAGCAATTACAATAGGTTTCCCACACTACGTGTGTGAACCCTAAATATAGCCGCAAGCGGCAATTGGCGGGTTCACACACGAATAGGCCTCTTGGCCTCAATAGGCAGAGGCCCAAAAGGTCCTTTAGACCCTAAATGTGAAAAGAAGCTGTTTGAGTGGAAAAAAATGCACAAATAAATTAATGTGCAAAAAAAGGTTCAATTGGGGCACTAAAGGCCCAAAAGGATCAAAATAATGTGTATTGGGAAATTGAGTCAGATCACAGAACTAAATCACATGCTGAGATCAGCTTTGTGTGTGTTTGTGTGGTATTTCATGTGAGCAATAGTTTTCAGTCAGTTTCGGTGTTTGGCCACTAGATGGAGCCCAAGTACTACCATACTGATATCTCATTAATCTCAGTAATGCAATGACATTTTGGTGAATTAAAAGGTTCATTTCCGGTCAGGCAGTGCACTTTTTGTTATAAGATGTAATTGCAATGTTATAGAACTTATTGATCTGGATCATACAAGACCAATTAATTGTCTGTATTCTGCATAACAAGATTGCAGCATGAGTTTTTATGTTTTCTTAGGTTTTTGGGTACTGTAGCGCCCCCGACAGGCCAATTTGAACCAAACTTGGCATACCTCACAAGGACTTCAGGATATAAAAGCCATTCAAATTGGGAGTTGATTGCATACATGGTTTATGAGTTATAGCAATATAGGTCATAAATGGCATGGCCACAATGATATAATGGGTAAATGGACCAATCAGAAAAATAAAAATCCAAAATTCTTTTAATCACTTTTTACCTACAGAGTCTACTGATTATGCTTATAGCAATTTTTCCATAATTGGATCAAATTCCTATGACTAGTTTGTAAATAGCTATTTTCAAACAATTGATGAATGTGACAAAAGTATGCATTTTTTAATAGGACTTGTAATTGCAAAGTTGTCAGGTCTACTGCAAGGAATAAAATTAAACAAGTTGCATGTTCCTAAGTGAAAATTTGGAGGAGTTATGCATGATTTTCACAAATAGCGCCACCTAGTGGCCAAATGTTTCAAAACTGCACAGCAAGACACATAGTCCTGAGATATGCACACTGGTGAGGTTTCATGTTGTTTGGCCAATGGTAAGTCTGTCAAATGGCCAATTAATAAAAAATAAAAAAATTATTGGCTCATGGCGGCCATGTTTTTTGAGTGATGATGTCATCATTGTGTGTCTTGATATCACTTGGGCCCCTGATGATGCCTGTAAAAGTTTGGCTTGATGTGACTAATGGTTTCAGAGAAACAGTTTTTCCCATGTTATAGCGCCCCCTATTGGACAATCGTGGCCAGCTTTGACCTGTGACCTCGGAGTCATGTGCCCTAACAACTGTTAAAATTTTATGAAGATCGGTCAAAGCGTTGCTGAGATATGGCTGTTTAAGTAAATTTGGCCACGCCTCGGAGCTATTGATTGACATGTGACAGCCAGACTATATGCAAATCTCAAAATGTTTTTAAGCAACTTTGATAATGAGATTCTCCTGAATATTTTGACACCAAGGTTGTGGTGATCCGATAAAAAACCAGGGACTAGTATAAAAAAGTAGGTTTTGCATATTATGCAAATTAGCAAAAAATCTAAGTAGGCGGAGCTTAATGGTTCTTGAGGCTTTTTTGTTTGGCTTGAGCCAAGGAATCCATCAGAAGTGGAATTTTGTTTCTAGGCCCTACGGTTTGGGAGATATGGACCAAAACGCAAAATGGTGCGCTATAGCGCCACCATCAGGCCAATGTGGGTCTCTGTGCTTTAGCACGGTCTCGCAAAGAGACTACACCATCCTGCCAAGTTTGGTCTCCCTGGGCCTTACGGTCTAGGCTGCAGTATGCGTTTTATCAGTAGAAAAATAATAATAAGAAAGAAAGAAAGAAAGAAAGAAAAAACCCGACAATAACAATAGGTTTCCCACACTGTGTGTGTGAACCCTAATAAGAAAAATCTCAGCAATTACAATAGGTTTCCCACACTACGTGTGTGAACCCTAATTAATGAATTAATGTACACTAGTGGTGGGCTGTTATCGCTGTTATCAGCGTTAACGGCGTTCGATAATGTGATACTCTTATCGGGCGATATAAACAATATCGCCATTAATCTGTTCTTAAAGTTGGGTTGGGAGCTGGGTCAAAATAGGTAAGCAAACTATGATGACTTTCACCTTGATAAAGCTCGGGTGTATTCCTAACCAAATTGCACAGTAGGGGGCGAGAACGAGTTTTCAAACATGTGGTAGTCTTTGTAATTCACAAGAAATCGCACATGTGCTTACATGGATGCAGCCACGAAGCCGCCAGGTTTGCTTCATGAATGCACGTATTTAATGTGTATGTAATGTGTAACAGTGTCCTGTGTCATAACTACATCTCTGCTGTTTGTAACACACCAAACTGTGAAAATTGGGTAAAGATTTGCAGAGTTGTGATTATTATAGTTATATTATACTCCTTTCTCAGTACAAATATATGTACTTGGAGCGCAGAGGAGACCCATCCAATATGGCAGCCGCCTGTTATGTCAGCGCCAATAGGCGGTGTCAGTCCGTGAAGCGTCTATGTATATTATGTCTATGGCACCATCCACCACTGGACATACAAGCACACACACATTCATGCACACACACTCACACAACTGTTGTTTTGAACATCAAGAGACACACACAGTCACACATGTACAAATGTATTGGCCTTCAAATGTACTTAAGTACTGAAGGTAAAAGTAAAGGCTCTAATATTTAGCACCATGAACTGCATGAAAAACGATGGTAAAACTAATCAGCTCTTAGGGCGCACTCACACGAGCCATTCACAGTAAAAAAAAAAAGTGTCTCTTGGTCTCTGATGGGTTGGCCACCCCTTTTCATCATTTACCTCTTGCCCCTTGGCAATATATTTGGCTCATATAATATTGATTTACACTGCTACGCAGATGATACCAGCTCTACTTATCTGGTAAACCAGGCACCTGTTCCCACGCTCATCCCTTTCAAACTGTCTATCTGAAATAAAAACCTGTTTTGCATCTAATTTCCTAAAACTTAATAGTGATAAAACTGAAATGTTGCTCTGTGGTTCAAAATCTACAATATCTAAAGTTCACAGTGTCTCCATGCTAATTGAGTCTGGGTGTCATCCTAGATAGCACTTTATACTTTCACTCGCACATCAGTAATATAACCCAGTCTGCATCTTTTCATCTGTGTAACATCAACCGTCTACACCCCTCCCTCACCCCCCATACTGCATCTATACTTGTTCATAACCTTGTTACCTCCCGTATTGACTACTGCAATTCTCTCCTGTTTGGCCTTCTGTATAAGTCCCTCCATAAGCTTCAGCTGGTTCAGAATACAGCTGCTCGTATTATTTCTAAAACTCCTTCATTCCAACACATTACAACAACTCCACTTCAACAACTCCACTGGCTTCCTGTTAAATATAGAATACATTTCAAAATCTGTCTCTTTACATTCAAGGCCATCCATAATCTTGTCCCCCCATATCTGTCAAATCTTCTCAATATTGCATCTTCCTCCCTCTCGCTCAGATCCTCCTCTTCCACTCATCTCTCTGTGCCTCCTGCTCGTATGAGTACCATGGGAAGCAGCTTTCAGTCGCTCTGCTCCCAAACCCTGGAACTCCCTCCCACCTGACATCCATAAAAATTGATTCTCTTCCTCTTTTTAAATCTAGACTCAAAACTCACCTGTTCAAAATAGCCTATTCCCTGTAATTTACTTTATTGTCTATTGTATGTTTTATGTCCTTTGGTGCGTATTGTGTTCTCTCTATAATTTGTTTTATTTATTTCTTGTAAAGTGTCCTTGAGTGTTGTGAAAGGCGCTTTTAAATAAAATGTATTATTATTATTATGATGTATACAATGCTAATATCGGAATTATTTTAATATACACAAAGAAGCGGTTTGCTGCGAGATATTGTTAGGTTTCTCATTAAATGGCTTCAATAATATCTAAGTATAATCATGCTCTGGAGCTCTGTTCACTGAATTCCAAACACATGTTCCCATGAAGCTCAGCCAATCAGAATGAGCGCTCCAGGTCCTTCACTAACTCCGCCCCTCACTGTCTCTGCTCTTTGCAGGAGCTGGAGGAGAGCTTCCACATTAGCAGGATGGAGCAGATCGCCTTTGAATTCAATGTGCTGGTGTCTCTAGAGATGGTCCTCTACCTGCCCGAGAGCAGGTCACAACGCACTACCACCTGAGCCTTCCAGTCCCAGCCAGCCCAGCCAGAACTGACGCCCCCTTTGAGTGGGTGTGGTTTTGCAGACCGGCCTCAGGGAGGACTTCAGCACAACACTAAGTGCTTGTGGGTTAAATTGAACATTTGTTCTTGCTTTTTGTGTTTGTTTTTGGGTCTTATGCGAGGGTAATTAAATGACAGTAATATTAGCTAAAGCACTTAAATCAACTCCAAACACTCAAATAATAAGAGAGATTTCCTTAAACCTCTCTTTAAACATTATCTGTAGAACCAACCTGCGCACCACGGACTTGTGCTAACGGGCCACCCAATGGAGGATGGGTTCCCTTTTGAGTCTTGGTCCTCCCAAGGTTTCTTCCTAATCCCCACCACCATAGGGAGTTTTTCCTTGCCACTGTCGCCTTGGCTTGCTCATTAGGGATCTGGACCCATACGATTGTAAAGCTGCTTTGTGACGTGTTGTGAAAGCTATATAAATAAATTTGACTTTGACTATACAACAAAAATAACTTCTATGTTTAATTTACAGTAGAACTATAATCCACACACTGAAACAGCATATATAATTTACTATAGCTATAAATTATTATACATCTAAGCATTCCTGCTTTTAACCTATTAATGGTGATTATGTGTATAATTTTATGCAATGTATGTTTTTTTTTTTTATAGTTTGTCACTTGTACTACATCACTGTCCCACTAGTGGGCAGTATTTGACAGGGAGCTGTGTTGAGACCAGAGACCGTATGTATATATATATATATATACATATACTCTCAGAGGGCCTAAAAATATTCTTAAAACATAAATATATATAATATAATTTATCCAATTTTATTTAATCCACTTACAGTTTGACAATCGACATCTAAACAATTAGAAAAATATAAGCAAATACATTATTCACCCATGTCAATCCAGAATTAGACAGATGATGTAATGTGAATTATGGTGATTTATTTATTTATTTTTTCTCTAACCTTAAAATGATCCCTTTAAGGTCACGGGTCGGCAACCCGCGGCTCCGGAGCCGCATGCAGCTCTTTATCCCTCTGATGCAGCTCAGCTTTTGAATAGAATTAATGAGTATTTAATTAACGTATATTATTTTTGAGACTTTAAAAAATGTTCGGGTGGAATTTCACAAATGTCCGGTATTTACTTTCGCTTTGCTTGAGTGACATGTCATCGTCACTGAAATAAATTTCCAATTATTTTGCTTTTGTGGCTCTGAGTCAAAAAGGTTGCCGACCCCTGCTTTAGGTCATGCTAGTCTGTAAATATTGGCTGCAATGTTAAGGTACAGTGCAATATGATTAATTGTATAAAATGCTTTCACTTTTATATGTAAAATTGACACAACACAATACAACATTATGTATTTCTTAACTTTTACTGTATTTGTAAAAAAAATTAATGAATACAATAGTAATACAATTGACAGAATAAATTGAAATTGTTTTAATTGTTCATGAGTTCATGTCTTCATTATGATTTTCTATTGCTTGGTCATAGAGAGGTATTTTGGCATGTAAGTGTTAAAGAAAAACATGTCACACCTCCTTTTCACCTCTTCTAATACACTGCTATCTCTGTAAACTCGCTGCATAAAGATATCATCATGGGCACAGATAACTAAATCACACCACTGCATACCAGTAATCAATAACTGGAACTGGATTTGCCAATAATAACAATGGCTCTCCTTCATTTTGTGTAGGCCTTGTGCCACTTTGAGGAATTTGCAGTCTACATAGCTTTGTGCATTTGGGCACTTAATTTCAACAAGCCCAAATGATGGACGCTCAAGTGTGTCATATACAAGTCCATCAGGTGATGCACCCAGCCAAGATGCATCTGGATGAATCACTAGCCCACACTTGGTCAAGTTCAAGTTTTTCAGAACTGCATAGTCCTTTAAGGCCCGTTTCCATTTCAAGTCCTCTCTTCATGTGTGCTGTTTGTCGTGTCCCTCGGATTATCCTTTCTGCCAGGCTTTCTGCAGCACCTGGACCTCTAACGTGGCTCACCTCTCTGAAATGTGAGGCAGTCACTCTTTCTCTCCTAAGTGAATTCCACTCAGGTGTAGCACTTTGGGATCTTGTTGCCTCCTCAATAAGGTGTGACTGTGACAAGGTCACAGAAAGTGAGCTTAGGTGTAGCTGTTCTTGGTGTGTTGGCACAAATGAATATTCAGGTGGGCTTAGATGGTAACATTCGAGTGGCAGACTCAGGAATGGGGGTACATCCTCATGTATGACAACACTGTCAGATGGAGGTGGTGGTTGTTGATAGGACAGTACACTGCCAACTTGTACCTTCCCAAAGATGGAGTCCACAAGTGGCTTGTCAGGCGAGATGTTCATTGTGCAGATGAGTGGAAGAGAATCTGCTTTCATTCCAGCGTAGACTGGTCCAGGATTGAGGGTGGCCGGGTGTGGGAGCTCACCGCTGTAGCCCTTGAAAAGTGTACTTCTGAAATAAAAGAAGAGTGAATAACATTTATTTTTACACATTGTAATCTGTTCACCAGCACAACTGATTGTGAATCACATATCACATGTCATCTGAAGTACAACGAGGCTAAATTAAATCTTGAAGAGAACAGGGTCTTATCAGATGATCAAAAGCATTCATTTTTTTTACCACACACTGTAATCTGCCTATTAAATTTGGTACTACATACCTAACTCCACTGGCTGTAGTAGCACCTGGTTTTGGCTTTAGGACAACCATGGCATCCACGGGTCCAGGCTTCACCCCCTATTAATTTAAAAGATGGTGTTAGTAAAGTGACTGTGATACATTAACTAACATTAAATAATGAAATAAGACAAACCATTGTTGGTGGTTTATGCCACTTCTGTTCTGTCTGTGTGCATGAAAGGACAGGAGGGACGACAGACATGCCAGATTCAGAATAATGAGCAGTCTGGAAAAGCAATGCAACCAAGTGTTAGCAGATTCCGCAACTAGCAACACAAGAGCAGTTGCTCTTAATGAGCACAACTGGCATTGAATCACGTAATGTCATCTGAAATACACAAGAGGCAATATTTAATATCTTGAAAAGAAGACTTCAGCAATGTCAATAGGCGCAATATCTGTCCCATCATGTTGGTAGTGGTGAATGTCACTTGTCTATTGTCTCATGTAACGTTTGTGCTGTTTTGCATCACTCTTAAAACACTTGGCTATACTGTCTTTCTATTCTACAGTGTTGTGCATGGTTCAATCTACTAGTTCACTGAGCAACTATAAACTAAATATATTTTAGATTTAAACTTCATTTTCACTCCAGATGAAATGCTTACACATAGGAGTGAAACAGGCCTACTTATATTTATATTATTTTGTTGTTTCCACCACCAACAACAGAACAGTGCAGGTTTTACTTCAACTGCTTCTTGAAGAGTGTTATCAGAATATGTTAATAGGTGTAAGTGTTGCAGCCATATGTTAATAAAGAAGTTAAGATGAAAGATTTGAAAGACAGATTGACAGATTTTAGAAAATGCAGTTTGAAGAATAGCTGAGGTGGACTATATTCTGCTTTTGAGTCATAGAGGTAGATAACAATAGCTCGAACTGTAAAATAAACTCCCATTTGTTTACTATAGGCAAAATAGACTGCTAATGATTCCCACTCAGCTACTCTGCATTTGGCTACCATTGTAAGCTTTGAAAACCAATGCCTATGGTTATCACAGCTTACGTGAAGTAAGAGCAAGGATAAAAGATTGAACTTGTGTTGAACTCACTTTTGAACTTGTTCAACAGAACTTTGAACGTGACACTGAACAGAACTCGTGTCATTTTAACCAGTCCTACTCTCAGCTGGTGTGGCGTATCTGTTTTCTTCATAGATCTGTAGCAGTGAGCCCTCACTGTTATCTCGTTAGCCTTACTTTTGCCTGATACTTCCATCAGAAATACAAACATGTTTTAAAAAGGCATTTCTAGTACTAGGACAGGTTGGTTCGTTACTAAAAACAACATCACTTCATTAGACTGCCACCTCAGGCTAGCTAGCTAACTAGCGTCGGCCACTTACCTTCAAAATTGCAGAGGTAGGATGAAACGTAGAACTTGAAACCCTTTTCAAGTTGACTCTGTGTCGTTGTACTTGATGCTCTGACAATACGACGCACATCGTTGACGGTAAATTTCGGGAACTCCAACAGGCACCTTGTGAATTTAGACTCGGCCATGACATCGACACTTCCGCATACCAACCGGAAATACGGTACCATCCTGACACCAACGAGGAAGTGGTGCGTGCACCTAGGCCAATCAGGGCAAAACCAGTTTCAAATGACAGCAAAATTGACCAATCATATCTTCCCTCTTAGTGGGCGGGCTTAACTGTATGATAATTTCTGCCCGCTGTGGCGACGCTAGCTGTCGTTAGCGTTATTATTTATTTATTATTTGCTTTTTTGTACATATGCTACTCAACTTGTTTAACTCTGATTCCTTGTATTACCACTTGTGCCTTGTTTTTGTTTGTAAGCGATTATTGTAAATAAAGGCAAAAAAAAGGGTTATTGTAGCAGCCTGGCTGAGTTGGTGTTTTGGTTAGAAAAACAGGAAATTGTGATATCACGTGATACTCAACTTTGGAACGTTTGGTTTAGAATGTTTGGTTGGGAAGGTGGAATGTTTGGATTCAGTTTTGATGCTGAAAAGCTCAAAACAAGTCGCACGACATTTTGCTGAGAATTACAAACCTAAATAATCTAACAAATCTTTCTATTTTTTCTAGATCTTTCTCTCTTTCTATTCTTTCTATTTTTCAGGTGGAGAATGAGTTTTTACCCCAGGACAACTGACCAGCCAAGGCCTGGACAGGAACAGAACCACTTCAAAGACACACCAGGTTTTACCACTCATGGTGAGAAAAATACATTTTCATATACTGTACATCATTTTATACTTCTATGTAAGACAGTATATTAATTCTTATGAGTATGGATTTCCATAGGCTTATTCATAATAATAAAAAGTTAAATATACCCATTTATATAGTAGGTTTCTAAGGTTCAGAAAAATAACATGTATATTTATTCTACTGATGACTGTCAAGCTCTTTATTTCATGTGTACAGGATAATATAATTAATGGAGCATGGGTTATTTCTTTGATTTCTTTGACTCAGCACAATTTTCATAAATCCCACCATGTTACATATATGTATTAAAATTGTCCATGTGGCTATGGAAAAAGCAAATAAAAATATTTTTTTTTAAAAAGAAACAGATTTCTAACATGACATCACATTCTTAAGCATTCTCCCCACATTCTAATGACATCACATGGCACCATAGCCCTTGTTATAATCACTTGTTCATTGGGAAACACTTACAAGGCATTTGAGCCTCACTGGGAGGTGTGCTGGGTTTCACTTTACCTGCTGTGGGATTTTCAGGTGTGCCCTACAACCCCCAAGCGACAGTGATCCACACGGATCCCTGTGGACCAGCACCCTTCCCTCACAGAAGGACGGCGGGACCCTCAGATGTCGGCCATGTTAACATCCCTGTAGAAGGACCACTCCACACTGGTACTGTGTAACACTGAAGATTACATGCGTATTCAACAAACCAAATAATCGTGCATGATGAAGTAGAAAAAAACATTTATTACATTTGTTTGTAAGGACTGGCAGAGGTGCAGAACCATCAGCTTTCTGCACATGACCTGACCAGTAAAACATCAGTTTTATCAGAAAATATGACATCACATATTCTTCAACATTGTAATGAATTCACATGGCACTGTAGCCCTGTGATATGTTTGGTGTAGAGTAGAGCACTTTAGAGTGGGCACCTTGACCACCCACATACAGTGTGGGTGTACTGTGACACTCTTTATCTGCTAGGCGGTTGTGTTTAGTCTAAGGTGATAATGCTTCGAATCATTGTTATACCAGCATAGTATAATACTGATAATACATGTATATGGATTACAGATGTCATTTTTCACTATTTTAGTACACCCCCAAACAATATAAACAAAACATTGTCATGCTGCTTTGCTGGCTTCTGATACCTCATCTGGACTGCTGCCAAAGCATATATCTATTAATCTTTGTAATCTATGTAACATGGCTTCTTTAAGTATTGTGTATCACCTGGCCAGCATTAAGCAGTGGCATGCAGCAGCAATCTTTGTGATATAAGGAGTTTGTGCTTTGTACCTACTTCTGTTGGCAAGGACAATGTGAGCTTACAAGCAAGACTAGACTTGAATGTTTTATTGCAGTCAGTTGATTGTGCCAGCACCCCACTCCCCAGAATGCCAATCCCACATGCCAAAATATCGATTATCATAATCTATTATTATTTAAAATGCAGTATGATCTGCAGGTCTTAATTTCATATGCAAAACATTGTCATGCTGCTTTGCTGGTTTCTGATACCTCATCTGGACTGTCTAGCAGTGTCTAGCAGAGGCGAGATGTGCTAGCCATGAGCAGAGCTAGGAGGTACTGTAGTTTGGCTCTTCAGTATCTACCAGTATCAGAATAAAAATAATTCTGAATTGTGCCAAAATAATTAAATTGAATCAAATTGTATTGAAATGTAAGATTTCATGATGCAATAAACTAAAAGAATCATAACTAAGCTAAACTAAAACTGGGTCACACATATACTGAAGCTCTGATAAATGTCTTCCTGCTTCTGGGCTCACGGATGCCCTGCTATCAGTTATTCAGTATTACTTCATTGTGCTGCCATTACATGAATTGTAGCAAGATGCATATGAGAAGTTGCCGTTCTCGGTCCATCTTGCTTGAATCATATTTCAGTGGCACTTTCAGATAAAGAAACATGCAACGTAGTACTAAGGCACTGAGAAATGTTATGGTGTGGTAATTTCTGCTAATGTCCTTATTCGCCCATGCAGGTGAAGTTGGCTCCAGCAGGTTTTCCAAACTGCCTGTGCTCACTTCACGCACGAGAGTGACCAGGTCAGGACTGATGAGGCCTTCTCCGCCCACCATCACAATGTTGCCTCCACTCACCAAACCTGCTGGCCGAGAGCCACTCCGTGCCTTCAGGCCTGCCAAAGGTGAGCTCACTCTTTTGCTCTCCTGGAAATGGCATCCAAACCATTTGTTGCAGCAACTACAACAAAAAAAGTAAAAAAAAAAAAGTATTAAAAAAGCAAAAACTGCTTTGAAAGCCCTATAGGGGAGACCGGGTATGGTTGTAACATGGGGAGAGTTGTAACACCATCAGTTCCACTGATCACGGATAAGATAGGAGTCATATGATCATTTCAGTATTTACCCAATTCCTCCCTGATCCCACATGGTGAATATCAAGGCTGTAAAGAGGCACATGCCGATTCCATCGAGAAAAAACTGAATGTATTTCATGTTCCATTCTTTACTTTAGCTGTGATATGTTTGGTGTAGAGTAGAGCACTTTAGAGTGGGCACCTTGACAGCCCACATACAGTGTGGGTGTACTGTGACACTCGTTATCTGCTAGGCGGTTGTGTTTAGTCTAAGGCAGGGATGGGCAACTGGCGGGCCGCGGGCCGCACAAGGCCCTCGTCCTCACTCAGTGCGGCCTGCAAATAGATCAATAATAATTTATTAATTAAAAGAAAAAAACCGATAGAGCAGGACTTTTTTGTTCTTGTCACGTAGGGCTACGCCCCCCTCTCCCGTGTCGGTGTTGTTCCTTGCCCGGTTATCCCACCCTGCGTGTCTGTTGCACTGGTTTCCCTCTGTCTGCCACGCACGTCATTGTGTTCAGTTGTGTCTAGTTTTGTCCTGTGTACTTGTATCTCTGTGTTTCCCCCGTTGTCGGTTATTTGTGGTTTGTTCGGTTTTGTGGATTATCTCTGTCATCGCTGTTCTGGTATTTTCCATCTCCGTTGTGTTTCTGTTACGGTTCCTGCCTGTCCTGTTGACCTCTTGGACGGCTCTCCCGTTTTGACCTGTGCCTGTACAAACGACTTCGCCTATGGAATTCCCCTTATTAAATCTCGCTCTTCTCAGCGTTTGTGTTCGCCTCCTAGCTCCGCAGCGCGCTACGCGTTACACTTCTTTGATATGAAGTTCAAATTCAGTTCAAATTCCTTTTTGCACTTTTTTATTAAGCAAATGTTTTGTCTTTGTTGCTTATTAAGGACATGTTAATGCATATATATGCAGAAAATAGATGTATGTTGGTGCAATAAACATACAGATCTGAATTCATTTAAAATGTGTTCTTATTGACAATAATTTGTAGTGTCTTTCATATCCAATTATTTGAAGTGCGTGGTCATGTGGCCCTCCAATAATAGTGCTGAAAAAATTTTGGCCCTCTTTGTCATGGAAGTTGCCCATCCCTGGTCTAAGGTTATAATGCTTCGAATCATTGTTATACCAGCATAGTATAATACTGATAATACATGTATATGGATTACAGATGTCATTTATCACTATTTTAGTACACCCCCAAACAATCTAAACAAAACATTGTCATGCTGCTTTGCTGGCTTCTGATACCTCATCTGGACTGCTGCCAAAGCATATATCTATTAATCTTTGTAATCTATGTAACATGGCTTCTTTAAGTATTGTGTATCACCTGGCCAGCATTAAGCAGTGGCATGCAGCAGCAATCTTTGTGATATAAGGAGTTTGTGCTTTGTACCTACTTCTGTTGGCAAGAACAATGTGAGCTTACAAGCAAGACTAGACTTGAATGTTTTATTGCAGTCAATTGATTGTGCCAGCACCCCACTCCCCAGAATGCCAATCCCACATGCCAAAATATCCATTATCATAATCTATTATTATTTAAAATGCAGTATGATCTGCAGGTCTTAATTTCATATGCTGGTCTGAAGATTGAACGTGTCCTCTACAGTTCTGTCTGTGTTTCATGTCCAGGTTCAGTGGAGCCTCCCCAGCTCCACTCTCCAGGGTGGAGGAGAGAGAGAGTGGGGAGACTTCACCGGAGCGGCAGACATCTTCAACCCTTGCTCCCAGACATCTTCGAAGCAGCTAACCCCAGTGATGCTGGTAGAGGTGACTTATTGATGTTGGCTTTACTTTATATGTCATTGAAATACCTGTACAAAATGTAGAATTTATAATGTTGCATCATTTGTTTTGTGTTAAAATATTGCTAAATACGATATTTGGGAACAAGGAGATCAGTTAGTCAGAAACTTCACTCAGGTGTCAAGTGA
Source organism: Brachyhypopomus gauderio (assembly GCF_052324685.1). Lineage (NCBI taxonomy): Eukaryota > Metazoa > Chordata > Actinopteri > Gymnotiformes > Hypopomidae > Brachyhypopomus > Brachyhypopomus gauderio. The sequence continues at coordinate 23,179,489 of NC_135219.1, forward strand.
GCGGAGCTAAACTCATGAGCATGGATGCCCTTTCCCACGCAGGTTTGCCCAAATCCAGCCGCTTGCTGCCTGGGAACCCCCCCGGGTATTTCCTACTGCCCTCCTACCCTCTGGCCACTCTTCCGGGAGTGCAGCGAGATACAAGCCCTCGGCGCAGAGACCCGGGCCCGTGGAGGGACAGTACTGGTGAGTGCATGGCTACGTTGCTAAGAACGTGCTAGGCACACACAGTGAGGCATGGCTGGTTATTTGGGTGCCCGCTTAAGTTAAGTTGGTCTTGCACTAAGCTTGTCTTGCACTTGTTCCCACGTCAGTGGTAAATTGATGAGCAGATCTAATTTTGTGGTCATATATTCTATATGAATTTAATTTTAACCAACAAATGTGCATATACGTAGATCATTTATAGTCACCACTTGTCAAATGTACAAAATACTTAAATTCAAATTTGATGATCTTCATCTGACATGGTTTCACTCAGTAATGGAACAGTGTCTAGCAGAGGCGAGATGTGCTAGCCATTAGCAGAGCTAGGCTAATGTATCTACCAGTATCAGAATTAAAATAATTCTGAATTGTGCCAAAATAATTAAATTGAATCAAATTGTATTGAAATGTAAGATTTCATGATGCAGTAAACTAAAAGAATCACAACTAAGCTAAACTAAAACTGGGTCACACATATACTGAAGCTCTGATAAATGTTTTCCTGCTTCTGGGCTCACGGATGCCCTGCTTTCAGATATTCAGTACTACTTCATTGTGCTGCCATTACATGAATTGTAGCAAGATGCATATGAGAAGTTGCCGTTCTCGGTCCATCTTGCTTGAATCATATTTCAGTGGCACTTTCAGATAAAGAAACATATGCAACGTAGTACTAAGGCACTGAGAAATGTTATGGTGAGGTAATTTCTGCTAATGTCCTTATTCACCCATGCAGGTGAAGTTGGCTCCAGCAGGTGTTCCAAACTGCCTGTGCTCACTTCACGCACGAGAGGGACCTCGTCAGGACTGATGAGACCTTCTCCGCCCACCTCCCCAGTGGAAGCCCTGCAGGAGGAGAAGCCTGGCAGGAACCTCCACCTGGACCTCGCCCTCATACATGACCCAGATGAGGAGCCAGTGGACAAGGAGGAGGTCAGTAGGAACATATATCATGTTGTACATAGTTGGAGTATCTCAGTCTCAGATGCATTAGTTTAACTAGTAAGTAAGTAAGTAAGTAAGTTTATTTATAAAGCACATTTTATATGACGGAGTCAACCAGAGTGCTGTATAAAGGCTAAAAAGTACAATATATGCCCAACTCATAAAAAAAACATGTAGAATTTTACATAGCATAAAACATTTAAAATACATACAAATACACCAACTGATTACACCAACTGATACAACATAACTGATAGATTTCTTTGGTTGCTGCCTGCAAATGTTACTCAAGTGTTGTACTTTCTGGATTTTAATGCATAAACACAGCATTGGTCCTAATATAAGCTGACAAACCTAACGTCTGTGTCTACATAATAAAGGCCCTGTAGCATCCCAGTATTAAATCTGACCATGCATGCGATATGCTTTGCTTAGGTGTCCAAATATGATGAGATGATGTTTCCTTCTGCTGATGCTACATTTGCGTTTATCTCAGTTGTTAAGGATATCAAGATAGTCCTAGCACTATGAGAGGGAGCATTGTCTGGTTGAGAGTATCCATCTCCCTATGGGTATATGGTGGCTGTGAATTAATAAATTAACCTAGTTAAGATATGAAGAGTTTGGTTCCAAAATGCTATATCCATTTTGATCAATTTGAGTAAAAATGTGTTTTCTTTAAGTGGTAGGCTGAAAACCACAGTTTTTTGTTTCAAACTATCAAATACCATACTAAGGTTAAAAAAACACAAACGAATTAAATCAAGATTTTAATATTTAAAGATTTATTTTTAAAAAACAATTCATTTTTTCACAAAACGCAATAAATCCATGCCATGTTTTTTTCAAAATGTCTTATATATCCTTTGTCATTAATAGAAATTTTTTTTGACTGAAAATGTGCAAAATACAATAATAAATAACTGTAAATTATACATCTTAATATAATAGTTTGACCATTGGGCCTAAAAACACAAATTCATATAATATATAAATTTATATTATTATAATAACCCCGCTCCTAGCTTGGTTATGAACAACCCCCAGCAAACAGTGTTTGTACATGAGTCACAGAGCTAAATCTTTTCCACGTTTGATAATTTTGCGAGCTAAACGTACGCACTTTAGCCAGTGCATTTCGCGGCGATGTAACGATTCTCGGTTAGGGGCTGGATAGTCTGCTGCTGATTGATATCCAGCCGACAGTGGGACTGGTCAGAATCTGGGCATTGATAAAATAAAATAAATATATCTCTTTTTCCAATAACTGCTATACGAACAGGCTCCTCCATATCATCAAAACCGTTCATTTTTGCGGACTTTGAGAGTGAAAAACGAGACATATTTTAACAAAGTAAGCTACAAGAAATGCCGGGCGGCTCAACAGGTCGCGTGCTATGATGTTTACATTCCGTATCTGGTGGTGCACTGTGATTGGATGAGTGGAGATGTGGCGTACTGTGGGAAATCAGGATTGGCGATTGTTGCATTTTGGAAGGAAAGAGAGAAAGCAGGGCAGTATTACACGGCGGATGTGGCGTTTTGATAAAAATTGAATATTGGCTTTTCAAGAGTGGTCACATACCATTCTGATTCTAACTCATTTTTTTTTTAAACTGCATTTATCGCGTTTCGGAACCAAACTCTTCATATATTCTGGCATCAAGGCATTGATATGTAGTTAATAATAATAGACCCAGTAAATGTCATTTACCTAACATACAGGGAGGATCCAGCTTTAAACTGGGCAAAATTTTTGTGTTTCTTTGGTCATTCAATACTTGTATAGTATTGTTGTATGTACTTGTACTTGACGGATATAGTGGGTATGGGCAGTTGCACTTGGGCTGACAGACTCTTTATTTTTCAGATGATGAACTCCCTGCGCCTCTTGCGTAAAAGAGTGGCTAAGAAGCGGGCTAAGGTGAATGCGAGTGGCAGAGAAGCAATGTTGCCTCCACTCACCAAACCTGCTGGCCGAGAGCCACTCCGTGCCTTCAGGCCTGCCAAAGGTGAGCTCACTCTTTTGCTCTCCTGGAAATGGCATCCAAACCATTTGTTGCAGCAACAACAACAAAAAAAGTAAAAGAAAAAAGTATTTAAAAAGTAAAAACTGCTTTGAAAGCCCTATACTACAAACAAAAAGCCCCTGCTGATCCTCTTGTACATTGCTATACCTGCACCCATTAACATTGTTTTTCTGCACCATGAAGAAACCACTATGAAACCAGAAGTTATATTTGAGATTTTTGATAGAGTATGTGTTAATATGTATTGTGCTTTTCAGGATCTCAAGTGCAAAGCACCAGGGCGTCCCCTGCTGACGACATGTCTGAAGGAGTAATTGGCAGAGGTTGGAATTGGTTTGCTGTTAACACTGCATTACACAACACAATGTTTTAAATCTAGTTCTCCATGTTGAATAATGTTTTGCTGTCTTCAGGCTGATTTGAACCAAAGTTGAGCTGATAGCCCTAAAAGTCCTAGTCAGTTTGTTTGGGTACTTCTGGTAAAGTGTGAGTGTCTTTTGTTTTATGGTGTCTGGTAGTTGAGTGCCTGTCATGCATTTATAGCAGTTAACACTTATTGGGACACTTGTAAAGCTGCTTTGTGACAACAACTGTTGTAAAAAGCGCTATATAAATACATTTTGATTGATTGATTGATTGGTATTCCTCTCTAGATGAACTCAAACCAGGAACTCCCCGGAAGGATCCCTACTCGCAGCAGACTTTACGGCCCTTCTCCAAACCAGACCTCGCTCTCGCTCAGAGCTTCAGTCTGCTTAGCTCTGATGACTGGTAAGTCACACCTGCAAAATTCTGAAGCATTTGGCTAGGGCAGGTTAAACAGCAAGTCATTTATGGTGTTCTGCATATATGGTAAGTATGCATGTATTTAGTGAAGTTTTTTCCTCTTTGTCCCTTTTCTTGTAGCATTTTTTCTTGCAGTAGCCGATGGTTACAGTGTGTGTCTATGTTCAATATCTTCATACAGGGAGAAGAAAATTGAAGGGTTGATGTTAATCCGTAGATTGGCTCAGCATCACTCTGATGTGCTTGGCAGCAGGCTTCATGAGGTCTGCATTGTTCTTATTCAAGAGGTAAGCCACTAGATTTGCTGACTGTGTATCGGTCTGAATTCTAAAATTGGCAGACACCATGAGCATGTACATATTACAGGTGATGTTGCTGACAAAGTCAAGTCAGAGTTAGCATAGCACTTTGAAATTCCTTTTTTATAAAAACATTTCTCATCTAATTGAAATTCAGATGGCATAGCTAACTGTAATTAGTGATTAAGGTATTTCCGCCTACATAACACATTGCAGTGGTGGATTATACTTATTACGATGGCGGTGGCAGTGTTGGATGTGGCTGAAACGAGCTGGAACGTCGTCTTTCCTGCAGGTGCTGCACCTGCGCTCTGCCGTGTCCCGCATGGCGGTGGTGTCCTTGAGGGAGTTGTACTCCAGCCTGCAGAAAGGGATGGACCAGGAAGTGGAGGCTACAGCTAAGGTCCTCCTCCACAAAGCAGCGGAGTCCAATGCCTTCATCAGGCAGGACGTGGACACAGCTCTGGACAGCATGGTGCAGAACTGCACCCCCATTCGGAGCATGAACGCCCTTCTCGCTGGAGGACTCTGGTCAGTTAGCCTGCAGTGAGCTTTAAACTGAGGCTTTCAGATAATTTTTACTTCTCCATTGTTCTTTCAAAATATTGCCCTGGCCTATATCAATCAGGGTGGCCGCGGGTCCTTAAAAAGTCTTAAATGGTATTAAGTTTAATTTTTGTCAAATAAGGCCTTGAAAAGTCTTATTTTGTCTTAAATTTTCAACCAAAATATCTTAAATTTGCGGAGCTAAATTTAGGGAGGAATAATTCCGTCAGCCATGTGTTGAAATTCGGGGGCGGATATCGGTAGATTCCAAATAAAATTAAATAAAATTCCAAATAAAATTAAAGCCAACTCGCAAGATCATACACGTTAAAATAAAGCACAAAAACTAATAATCAGTTAGTTTTTGTGCTTTATTTTAACGTGTATGTTCTTGCGAGTTGGTTTTAATTTTATTTGGAAAACAGTATTAAAAAGTCTTAAAATGTCTAAATTTTCACTTGGTCAAACCTGTAGACACCCTGTCAATATTTGTAGTTATTTATCCTCTTGTATATTCTTTTTATTGTGTTCCATCTCCGCTCTGCTGATCCAAACTGCCCTTCACACCACTTAAAGAATAGGCTAGTTAGCTAGCTCACAGAGGACATGCAAACATTTTCTGTTTAAAAATTACAGATGTACAATAACTGGTGCAAACTAAGCCATCAAATAGAATATGATCATTTGGTTGTGCACTTAGATCATACATAAGGGTATTAAGTTTCTTTTTAGAAGCTAAAAGTTGCACTGTATACATTGATTGGATGGATTAATAGTTATTACCTTCTTTTTTTTGAATGCCCTAATTGTTTTCCTTCTGTTTTCCTCAAAAGTCATCTGAATGCTGCAGTAAGAAAGTGTACTGCTCGGCACTTGGCTACTTTGGTAGAGAAGATTGGTGCAGAGCGAATTATTCCTGCAGTCTCCAAGTTGGCACAGGACTCTTCCCAAGAAACCAGGTTAGTACTGGGATCAGAACGAGGATTCTACAAGGCTTATTCAGTTTCCCAGATAGTAATAAATGGTCGGTGTGCTGTGAGTTACGGGTCCCTCACTCACGGTTCTCTCCTGTTTTGGGGTCTGTTCTTCGTCTCAGGCGCTTGGGCCGGCGTATGCTGCTGTTCCTGTCCTCCCACCATGACTTTGATAAGATGGTGGAAAAGTGCATCCCTGCCAAAGACCTGGCAACCATCAGGGACACTGTCCTCACTCTGAAATCCAAGGTAGCGATTCATGTTTGGATACATGATGAGGATTTTTTATCCCATTCAGCCACTATGCCCCATGTTTACTCACTAAACAAAGCTTATTCACAAAACTTTTAGGTGAAACAAACTCCAATAAAAAAACCATCTAAACTGTGATGGTAGACATATATTGTAAACAAATAATAAAGTACAGGGCAGTGTGTGGCACCACACATTGTATTTACAGTAAGGCATGCACAGTGTAGTCCCAGACCCAGTAGTTAAAGGACAGAGCATAGTTCAAAATGAACCGGCTTGAAACCTTTGGGATAGAATCAAAGTATGAAGCAATATGTGGACTTCAATATCATCACTCCATGTTTTGTGGTGATTTGTACGTGTGTATTCCCAGGAGAGGACAAAGTTGTCTAGGATTCCAAGATACAAGATGTGTCTCCCTCGTCTGGAGCAGCAAGAAGCTCCAGCCGCACAGGTGGAGCATCAGAACACGCAACGAATGAAGCGCAGCCTTAGGCACACGGTGAGGGACGTGAGCCCAGACGACGTGGCACCTCTGAAAGGTAATGGCTGACTTCGGCGAACGCTCCCCTCCTGTTTCTTGAGAACCTTACATTACCGCTTACCCGTGAACCTCTTTCCCATCAGACCTGCAGCTGAACAGTAGTCTTCCAGCACAGACTAAGACCGGTGTCATCCTGGATGATTTGCCCTCAAGCTCCAGAAACGCACGCACCCCCAGAAGTCCCGTCAAAAGTTTGAGTCCTCCGCTTCATCCCAGCCCCCCCACGGCTGTCCCTACTAAAAATATGCTGCCACGACGCAGACGAGGTACCAGACTGATCAGAGCACGTCCGTCCCTTTCAAACAGTTCTGATGAGTGTTGCCTGCTCTTCAGCACTTCATGTGTGATCACTGCACTTGCATGTAAATTGCTTTGCTGTTAACACTGCATTACACAACAATGTTTTAAATCTAGTTCACCACATTGAATAATGTTTTGCTGTCAGCCTTCAAGCTGATTTGACCAAAGTTGAGCTGGTAGCCCTAAAAGTCCTAGTCAGTTTGTTTGGGTTCTGGTATTCTTCTCTAGATGAACTCAAACCAGGACCTCCCAGGAAGGATCCCCACGAGCAGCAGACTTTACGGACCTTCTCCAATCCAGACCTCGCTCTCGCTCAGAGCTTCAGTCTGCTTAGCTCTGATGACTGGTAAGTCCAGGGTACCCGCGGGTCCTTAAAAAGTCTTAAAATGTCTTAAATTTAGTTTTCCATATTCAAGGCCTAAAAATGTCTTAAAATGTCTGGAATATTATGAGGGGAGGCATTAAATTATTATAAGTGTGTGTTGTTCAGTTGTTCTGGCGCGATGTGAACTTTGCCGAATCTAGCGCTAGGACCATGCAGAAAATAACCGCTCCAGGGTCCTAGTGCTAGATTCCTAGCGTTGGAGTTCGCCACCCCCCCCACCCCCGGTCAACAATTCTCGTTCCACCCCCCGTCAACGATGTGAAACACACCTGCATCCCCAGTAATAGTATTATTTTTTCTTGTGAGAGGTATTAAAAAGGTCTTAAAAGTCATTGAATTTGAGATTTAAAAATGTGCAGATAGCCTGTAAGTCACACCTGCAAAATTCTGAAGCATTTGGCTAGGGCAGGTTAAACAGCAAGTCATTTATGGTGTTCTGCATATATGGTAAGTATGCATGTATTTAGTGAAGTTTTTTCCTCTTTGTCCATTTTCTTGTAGCATTTTTTTCTTTCAGTAGCCGATGGTTACAGTGTGTGTCTATGTTCAATATCTTCATACAGGGAGAAGAAAATTGAAGGGTTGATGTTCATCCGTAGATTGGCTCAGCATCACTCTGATGTGCTTGGCAGCAGGCGTCATGATGTCTGCATTGTTCTTATTCAAGAGGTAAGCCACTAGATTTGCTGACTGTGTATCGGTCTGAATTCTAAAATTGGAGGACACCATCAGCATGTACATATTACAGGTGATGTTGCTGACAAAGTCAAGTCAGCGTTAGCAAAGTACTTTGAAATTCATTTTTTATAAAAACATTTCTCATCTAATTGAAATTCAGATGGCATATCTAACTGTAATTAGTGATTAAGGTATTTCCGCCTACATAACACATTGCAGTGGAGGATTATACTTATTACGATGGCGGTGGCAGTGTTGGATGTGACTGAAACGAGCTGGAACGTCGTCTTTCCTGCAGGTGCAGAACCTGCGCTCTGCCGTGTCTCGCATGGCGGTGGTGTCCTTGAGGGAGTTGTACTCCAGCCTGCAGAAAGGGATGGACCAGGAAGTGGAGGCTACAGCTAAGGTCCTCCTCCACAAAGCAGCGGAGTCCAATGCCTTCATCAGGCAGGACGTGGACACAGCTCTGGACAGCATGGTGCAGAACTGCACCCCCATTCGGAGCATGAACGCCCTTCTCGCTGGAGGACTCTGGTCAGTTAGCCTGCAGTGAGCTTTAAACTGTGGCTTTCAGATAGCAACAACAGTCACAAGAAGCTAACAAAGCACTGATTTTGGCTGCTGTTTTTACTTTTCCATTGTTATTTCAAAATATTGCCCTGGCCTATATCAATATTTTTAGTTATTTATCCTGTTAAATATTATTTTTATTGCATTCCACCTCCTCTCTTCTGATCCAAACTGCCCTTCACACCGCTTAAAGAATAGGCTAGTTAGCTAGCTTACAGAGGACATGCAAACATTTTCTGTTTAAAAAATACAGATGTACACTAACTGGTGCAAACTAAGCCATCGAATAGAATATGATAATTTGATTGTGCACTTAGATCATACATATGGGTATTAAGTTTCTTTATAGAAGCTAAAAGTTGTAGGCCTACTGTATACATTGATTGGATGGATTAATAGTTATTACCTTCTTTTTTTGAATGCCCTAATTTTTTTCCTTCTGTTTTCCTCAAAAGTCATCTGAATGCTGCAGTAAGAAAGTGTACTGCTCTGCACTTGGCTACTTTGGTAGAGAAAATTGGCGCTGGCCGCTTATTGTCTGGGGCGAAAGACGTCATAGCGAGAATTATCCCTGCAGTCTCCAAGTTGGCACAGGACGCTTCCCAAGAAACCAGGTTAGTACTGGGATCAGAACGAGAATTCTACAAAGCTTATTCAGTTTCCCAGATACTAATCTTTTGCTGATTCTTTTAGTCTCCTAGTCTGATACGCTGAAGTCAGCAAATGCTGCTAAATTGTAGAGTAATAGAAGCACTATCGTGTTTTCTACACACAGATGGCCTTGTAAAATTGTGACCTGGTAAGATAAATGGTCGGTGTGCTGTGAGTTACGGGTCTCTCACTCACGGTTCTCTCCTGTTTTGGGGTCTGTTCTTCGTCTCAGGCGCTTGGGCCGGCGTATGCTGCTGTTCCTGTCCTCCCACCATGACTTTGATAAGATGGTGGAAAAGTGCATCCCTGCCAAAGACCTGGCAACCATCAGGAACACTGTCCTCACTCTGAAATCCAAGGTAGCGATTCATGTTTGGATACATGATGAGGATTTTTTATCCCATTCAGCCACTATGACCCATGTTTACTCACTAAACAAAGCTTATTCACAAAACTTTTAGGTGAAACAGACTGCAATAAAAAACATCTAAACTGTCATGGTAGACATATATTGTAAACAAATAATAAAGTACAGGGCAGTGCGTGGCACCACACATTGTATTTACAGTAAGGCATGCACAGTGTAGTCCCAGACCCAGTAGTTAAAGGACAGAGCATAGTTCAAAATGAACCGGCTTGAAACCTTTGGGATAGAATCAAAGTATGAAGCAATATGTGGACTTCAATATCATCACTCCATGTTTTGTGGTGATTCGTACGTGTGTATTCCCAGGAGAGGACAAAGGTGTCTAGGAATGCGAAGATATAAGATGCGTCAGCCTCGTCTGGAGCAGCAAGAAGCTCCAGCCGCACAGGTGGAGCGTCAGAACACGCAGCGAATGAAGCGCAGCCTTAGACACACGGTGAGGGACGTGAGCCCAGACGACGCGGCACCTCTGAAAGGTAACGGCTGACTTCGGCGAACGCTCCCCTCTTGTATCTTGAGAACCTTACCGTACCGCTCACCCGTGAACTCTATCCCAGCTGTGGAGTCATGCGTACCTCCTCCTCAGTTTTCCAGCAGGTGAATATTTAAACAGTTAATCAAAACAACAACAACAAAAAAGTGCATCCTGATTGGAACTGCTTTGATGTTTGCAATTTTTGATGGTGTTGATGTTGGTTTGATTTGATTGCAGCCTTGTTCATTTTCTGTTTGGACACTATAACCCAATCCTTGTGTTTTCTCTCTTGTGTGTGTTCAGCAAAGACAGCAGCAGAGCACACATCCACAGCATTGCAGACAAGACAGAGTACGTCAAGCAGCTCAAGGCCCTGCTGGGTTCAAAAGACTTCAGCGAGCCCATCAAGGGCATTGATCAGCTGGTGGCCCACTGCGAGGACAACCCATATATGGTCGTGGGCAACATGTTCCTGGTAACACATTTGAACTGAATTTATTTTTAATGTTTTCAGCAGCTTTCAGAAGTGATCTGTATGGGGGGGTCATACGTTGGAGAACATTAAATGCTGGCACATCTGAAGAAATGTCAAAAGCTCAGATGCTTCAGAGTAGAAAATATTACAACAATCAGTTTTAACTATTACAGTGGAGGGCACTGTAATATTTCACCCAAGCGTATCCTTGAAATTGCATTAAACCAAAGAATCCAAGTGAACGACTTATGAAAAATCAGTCGGTTGAAATGAAAGGGCTTGAAATCAAATCAGCTCCAGGGCTTAACGGCACTGATATGGTGAGTGCCTGATGAATGCATGGGCGGCTTGCTCTATACCTCTCTTCCTCTGCTACAGGTATTTGATGCTTTCAAAGCACGACTGCAAGGTTAACCTCTATGCCTTGGAGGCCTTACAGAAGATAATCACACTGCTCAGAGACAACCTGGTCCAAGTGGTCTACATCTTAGTCCCAGCTATAGTGGACAATCACCTCAACTCCAAGAATAACGCCATCTACATGGCAACAATAGTTGCCATTCAAGCTCTCATCAATAACCTTGGTGGGTTATTTTCTCTCTTTACAAAACATCTTGAAGGACACATGCCACTGGGCTTTAGAAAAACAACAACAACAATGATTGTGTTCTGTTTTACCTTTGTATCTTTTGATGAAAGGTTGCTAGGTTGGGGAAAAGGTTCACAAATCAGTAAAACAATGTTCTTGCTCTTTGGCTAGATGTTTGTGGTGCAGATCAAATGAAAATCTCCTTTCATATTAAGGCACAGTCCAATATAAAGAAAAAAAGATTTCTGTAAGACTGACAGGAGATCTTGCATTATCTGACAGCAGATAGTTAAATAATGGAGTTTACAGTGGATGTGCTTAGGCTCTTTTGTTCAATATACAGTGTCTAATCTTTTGTGGTTGTGTATACAGAAATATTCTACAAATTCAAATACATTTATCAAAAAACAATTCTTTCAGAAAGTCATTCTACTGATATGCTAAGAGATGCCAGAGATAAAAAAAAGATAAAAGATATTTACCAGAAATACTATAATTCCTATATTAATTAATAATATTTATAATATTGATAATAATCATTCCAGAGAGTTACCATAGTTACCAAATACTGTCACTTTAGTTGAATTAAATCTTTCTAGGTTAAAAAAATGCTTCTGTAATAACCCAGTGCTGTCCAGGGTTGATTTATTTATCTTTGTTCCTTTTAAATATTCTTTTTATAGAGCTGGTTAGGGAACTCTACCCCTGCAAGCCACAACTGGTTGAGCAGAAGGTGCTTCCTCTGCTCTGATACCTCCTGGGGACCTCCAGCAACAGTGGTACGGTCCACGGGAGGGGTGGAAGCGTGAGAGGGGCCACTGTCCACCTATGCCAAGCCCTTCATGCCCACATGGGTCCGGCGCTGCTGGACTGCGCTGCTTCCCAACCTTCCAATATCCGCAAGAGCCTAAGAGAGTTTGTGAAGAACCTCCCGATCAACTGAGAGCTGCAAGCCAGACCTCCAGACCAAAATAAAGCCCAACATGGATTCTACTTGAAGATGGAGATGTTTGTGTATTTCTTACTGTGCCTGCACTTTAAATGAAAGAGAGAGGAAGAAAGTCAAACGTTTTTAACATTTTGAATTAGCAGAAAGCTAAATCCTTAAACTCAGAAGTCCTTTTAAATAAGGAGCACAGATTTTAGCGAATCACATCAGGTTTAACATGCCTAGGAGCTCTGCTCTTTTTGCACTTTGAAATACACTTATCATGATAACTGTTGTCATGGTGACTATAGATATATATTGTTCTATGATTGTTATTTTCTGTTGACATATCCTGAGGTAACTGTGCAGAATGTAATTTATCACATGCACAAGGAACAAGGATCTATAGTCTTTTTGTTGTTTGGTATGTGTAATGTGACTTTTCAATGAGGAGTCTTAAAAAATGAAAAAGCTACGACTCACAAAATTACTTTTGTATTCTATAGCCAGGGCTTAATTTGAGCCGGATCCTGCCGGAACAGGATCCAGGAACTCTCATTTTGAAGGGTGCGTTCCGGGAACTGTCTGCCTCGATCCAGTAACTTTCAAGCCTACTAATTATAAGTTATGAAGAAATCTGTATGCACTTCAAACACTTATAAAACACATGTAAATAATTTAAAAGTAATTTATATATACAAATTGGCTTGTTATTTTAACATTTGTGTGCCTAAGCGTTTTGTGATCCGGTGACATTGTGATTTTGTTTTGCGATCCGGTGACATTGTTGGCCTCTGACCCCTTGTCTCATGCCGCTGTTTGCGTTCTGGCATCGTTTGATTTTCAAATTAAGCACTGTGTATAGCTAATAAGTGTAATGGCACAGTATTAACTTAACTCATTCTAACTGTCAATAAAAGCTTGTTACTCATATGATTGCAATTATATTTCTGTATGTGCTAAAAACAATTGACAAACACCTATAAAAACCAGAGGGCAGATCATGTGAAAATATAATAATTGTGTCATGCTCAAAAGTTTTGGCCATGACTGTAGACCAGGATAATGACACTACAGAATTTCTTCACAGAGCCTCAGCCATGGGAGTCAAGAGCACACCACCTGAAACAAAATTCAAGACAAAATTAGTCCCGCCTGTATATTTACAAAGTACGGTGATAAAGCTATTGAATCAGTTTCTTTAACACCCCCCACCCCCCCCCCCCCATCAGACTCCACCATGTCAAGAGTAGAGGTGCACTTTTCTCGCCACAGACATTCAGAGCCCAGTGCAAAATCATCACAGGAGGAAACCTTCAGACTCCAGATTCAAGACTTAGTCAATCACGTACCTCATCCCCAGGATGCATGGACGATGTCCCCTGAAAGAGAAAACAATTGTCTTAGATTAACAGTCATGGCCTTTTATTCTGAATTCGTCTTATGCTTGTTTCCCGTGTTAGACATCTGTGACCACTGAATTCTGTAACCAGAGACCACCATGCATGTGTCGTCAAGAAATAAGGTAGGGTCAAATCCTGTTAACTGCACATGGGTACTCAATCGTTGATTGTAGTTTATAAGGAAATTAAAGCTCATTTCAAAATGAATTATTTATTTAGTGTGTATTTCTTGATTAAGATATGTGCTTGTATATACTTAGATATTTGTTAATGACATATTTGGCATTCTTAGCGAGGAGCAAAGTAAAATTTTCATTGTATCTAAGGAAACCTGTTCCCTCTGTGCATATGACAAACTCTGAATTTGAAAAGATTAGGTAGGCCTAAATGACATTTTCACGCATGCAGACAATTATGTTTTACGTTGCATGAAAAAAATCTGTTGATTCTAAAGCTTTTGGTTAAACGTCAGCTTATTCATTTCTTAATTTTCTACTAACAAATGCCTAGGGTGGTTCGTACGATTGATAAACATTTCTTTTCTGACGAGAAACAGCACTATCCAACTCCAATATTTATGAGTCTCTTGAACAGAAGTTGATGGTCACCGATACCGGTGCATCACCGGTTAGGATGCCCTCGCCGGAATACCGAAAGGGTTCGCCCTGAAATATTAATAATCCCCTCAGTCTCTGCCATGTCATTAGTAGAGACGCACTTTTGTCACAATGTACTTTTGGAGCCCAGTGCAAAACATCACGAGAAACTTTATTGGTATATGCACAGTAAAGAAACGTGTTGCTCTGTACAACAAAATAGTAATAAAGCAAGTAATGAAGGATAAAATAAGCATGCAACATTATGATAAGTATTCATAAATGGAAATGTAAACTAAACAGAAATATAAACTGCTAAGAAGTTTATGTACATACAGTCATTGTGCAGTAGCGAGCTACATTGCTTGTTGTCAGACTGGTATGAAAACCCAATAGACTCAGCACACTTACAAATTGTCTAAACACACTTGGCACTGCCACATAATCTCCTTTCTGCATTTGCCACATGTGAACCTTTTACAAAAACCACAACGCTTAGTGGCACGGTTACTCTTGCAGCCACACTTAACCTGGCACAATGCCCTTTTCCCTGTGTCAGGTGTGGGTTGTTGCTGCTGAAACTCTACCTTGGACACCTCCTTGGCTTCCATATGAGACTGTGCAAGTTCTGTTGCAAGCTTCACCAAGAACTCGGACCGTCTCTCTTTTACCCCAGTGCATGCTTGAAAAAGCACATGTGCATTCAGGCATGAAATGTCAATCATGTTATAAAACACAGCGACTGGCCAACGCCGTGTTCCTGAACGTACACTGTACTTTCGCACCATCTGGTCCATGACATCCACACCACATTTTAGGCTGTTGTAGTCTGTGATTGTGTTTGGCTTTTTTTTTCGGGTGTCTCCAATCTCCACCGTACTGTGCATGCTACTGAGGATGCAGACAGTCTTTTTCCGTCTGGGTGCGTAAACGGTCAGCGTGGCACCAGAGGTTGAAAACACCTGTGTACTAAATTCCTCACGGCCCAAATTCTTTTTGACAGAGTCTGGAAGCTCACGACGAATCTTGTTTACTGTGCCAAGGAGGGTGGTCTTCCGGCCCAGCAACTGCCTTGCTAGTGACAGTGAGGTGAAAAAATTGTCTGTGGTAACAGTTCTTCCTTGGTCCATAAATGGTTCCATAAGCTTCATCACCACATTTTCCGATAGTCTTTCCCCCACGGGACGACTGGAGTCTTTGCCAAGATATGGGATGATGTTGCATACATACTTGGATTTCAGGTCACATGCCACCCAGAACTTTATCCCAAACTTGTCGGGTTTTGTTGCAATGTACTGAAGAAAAGAGCAACGGGTCTTAGTTGGAAAAAGTTGCTCATCTATGGTGATATGCCTTCCTGGGTTGTAACAAGTGATGCAATTGGCAGCGAAAGACCCCCAAACATTAGAGATTGCAGCAAACCGGTCAGTTGCAGCTCGTTCACTGCGTGTGTACTTGTCGTCAAAGTGAAGGTGCTGCATGATGTTCTGGAAGCGGTTTCGAGACATAATCTTGGTGATTAAGGGCACTCCCAGTGTTGTAGACCATGAGTCATGCACCGCTGGAAGGCGCACAACACCTCGCAGGATGAGGATTGCAATGAACGCCTTTAGCTCAGCGAGGGACATGAACCAGTTTTCTTGCTGTGTCTGGCGTGCATGCTGGACAGTCCACCCCTGTATGATCCGAAGCATTTCAATAGAAACGAAACAGAGGAAACTCTGTAAGCGACTCAATACTTTCCGTAGGGCAAAAGCAGTTGGCTCTCCATTCGTGGTATTGCATTTACTTGGGCTTGGATGCACTCCGTCATGTCTTCCGATCTGTTCTTCATGCCACACTGTGCCGTCTTTTGCAGTCTCTGTCAGCCGCCCGTGTGTCTCCACGCGACCCCTCTTTACTGGTGATGAAGTCTCCTCATCTACAGAAACATATGTTTGAGATTTGATTAGTGAAAGGTTGAAATAATGTGAAATTGACAAACATAATATTTGAAATATAGCCAGCGATTGGCTGGTTCACACACAAATAGGCATTTTGGCCTTAATGGGGGGGGGGTGTATAAATAAATTAATGTGTGCACAAAAAGATTCAATTGAGGCACTAAAGGCCCAAAACGATCAAAATGTGTATTGGGAAATTGAGTCAGATCAAAGAACTAAATCACATGCTGAGATCAGCAGTGTGTGTGTGTGTGTATGGGGTCTTATGTATGTACTATTCAGTCAGTTCCAGTATTTGGCCAGTAAATGGAGCCCATGTAATACCATACTGATATTACAGTAATGAAATAAGACATTTTAGTGAAATAAAAGGTTCATTTCTGGTCAAGCAGTGCACCTTTTGTTATGAGATCTAATTGCAAAGTTATTTATCTCATTGATCTGACTCATACAAGACCCTTTATTTGTCTGTATTCTGCATAACAGGATTGCAGCATGAGTTTTTATGATTTCTTAGGTTTTTGGACAATGTAGCGACAGGCCAATTTGAACCAAACTTGGCATACCTGAAGGACCTCAGTCTATAAAAGGCTTTGAAATTGGGAGTTGATCAACATGTTTATATGAATTATAGCAATATAGGTCATATATGGCCTCAATGATATAATGGGAAAATGGACCCACCTGAAAATAAAAAAAAATCCAACAATTTTTAAAAATAGTTTACCTACAGTGTCTACAGATTATGCCCATGCCACTCTTGCCATCATTGGATCAAATTCCTAGGACTAGTTCGAAAAGTGCTATTTTCAAACAATTGATGAATGTGACAAAACTACGCCTTTTTTAATAGGACTTGTAATTGCAAAGTTGTCAGGTGGACTGCAAGGAATCAAAAGAATCAAGTTTCATTTTCCTAAGCAAAGATTTGGAAAAGTTATGCATGATTCACAAATAGTGCCACCTAGTGGCCAAATGTTTCAAAACTGCACAGTGTGACAGTCCTGAGATGTGTGTGAACCCTAAATTGCAAAAATAGGTTTCCCCACACTACGTGTGTGAACCCCAATTATAATTCCAAAACATCTCAAGTATGCCACCTTGGAAGTAATGTAGGATTGTTTTCACACAGCAATACGTGGCATATATATATATATATATTTTTTTTATTTAAAAAAAATAAAAAATTGAAAACTCGCGGGTTTAGTGTTGACAGTGGGAGCAAACCTGGAACAACAAATCAGACATGGATTTAACGAGAGAAGGCAGTCCTGCCAAAAAAGCTAAGCGTACGTGTAAGTACCTTGACGAATGGGACAGGGAATTTACTTTCCTAAAGAGGAGCATGAAGGGGCATAGCTACTCATTCTGTAAGATATGTAGCTGTGATTTTAGTGCCTCTCATGGGGGAAGGAACGATGTCCGTCAGCACGAACAATCTGCCAAGCACGAACGCGGGCTAAAGGCACAGAAATATGCCCAGGAGATGTCCCCGTTTGTATCTAGAAATACCACTAGAAAATTGAATTTTTTTATTCATTTGTAGTTCAAAACATAATTGGGGTGTTTATTCTTCACTTTTTGCCACTCCAAAGATGTTTTTCGTCTCTCCTACAGCCTCGATTGCAGCTATATGTAAATAACCGATTATGCAAATTAGGCGATGACGTCATATACGTGAAATGTCCCGTATTTTTTAATACAAAACTTGACAGGTATGTTGCGGTGTGTGTGTGCGCGGTGGCAACGTTGCGGTGTGTGTGTGTGTGTGTGAGGGGAGGGGGGGTGACGTGGTGATTATCTGCTGGTCATCCGCATCTTCATCCCCTCCCCTGTGAGGCCAGCTCTGATTGGCTCTTGCTCAGACTCATCATCAGTGCTGGACCCCAGGAAGTGGGCGGTAGGTCATTTCCTGCACTGCCATGGCTGACGTGATGGACAGTGTTGCCAAGAAGTCCTGCTGAACTCTGGTTAAGGTCAGAGATCAGAAAGTCATTTCAGGTGGTTGTGGCAAACCAGTTAATAGAAATTATATTTATATTTCCAGATATAATTACATAATGATAAACCAGCAGAATTAATAAGTATTAGGGGTGGGCATAGATTAATTTTTTTAAATCTAGATTAAACTCACTGAAATCTTGAAATTAATCTAGATTAAAATTGCTCATTCAGAATATGTGTGCTACCCAAGTAATGACTAAAAGTCAGTCTTTGTTTTATTTATTTCTTGTAAAGTGTCCTTGAGTGTTGTGAAAGGCACTTTTAAATAAAATGTATTATTATTATTATGATGTATACAATGCTAATATTGGAATTATTTTAATATACACAAAGAAGCGGTTTGCTGCGAGATATTGTTAGGTTTCTCATTAAATGGCTTCAATAATATCTAAGTATAATCATGCTCTGGAGCTCTGTTCACTGAATTCCAAACACATGTTCCCATGAAGCTCAGCCAATCAGAATGAGCGCTCCAGGTCCTTCACTAACTCCGCCCCTCACTGTCTCTGCTCTTTGCAGGAGCTGGAGGAGAGCTTCCACATTAGCAGGATGGAGCAGATCGCCTTTGAATTCAATGTGCTGGTGTCTCTAGAGATGGTCCTCTACCTGCCCGAGAGCAGGTCACAACGCACTACCACCTGAGCCTTCCAGTCCCAGCCAGCCCAGCCAGAACTGACGCCCCCTTTGAGTGGGTGTGGTTTTGCAGACCGGCCTCAGGGAGGACTTCAGCACAACACTAAGTGCTTGTGGGTTAAACTGAACATTTGTTCTTGCTTTTTGTGTTTGTTTTTGGGTCTTATGCGAGGGTAATTAAATGACAGTAATATTAGCTAAAGCACTTAAATCAACTCCAAACACTCAAATAATAAGAGAGATTTCCTTAAACCTCTCTTTAAACATTATCTGTAGAACCAGCCTGCGCACCACGGACTTGTGCTAACGGGCCGCCCAATGGAGGATGGGTTCCCTTTTGAGTCTTGGTCCTCCCAAGGTTTCTTCCTAATCCCCACCACCATAGGGAGTTTTTCCTTGCCACTGTCGCCTTGGCTTGCTCATTAGGGATCTGGACCCATACGATTGTAAAGCTGCTTTGTGACGTGTTGTGAAAGCTATATAAATAAATTTGACTTTGACTATACAACAAAAATAACTTCTATGTTTAATTTACAGTAGAACTATAATCCACACACTTCTTTGATTGGTGTATTTTTAGGCACACTGAAAGAGCATATATAATTTACTATAGCTATAAATTATTATACATCTAAGCATTCCTGCTTTTAACCTATTAATGGTGATTATGTGTATAATTTTATGCAATGTATGTTTTTTTTTTTTTATAGTTTGTCACTTGTACTACATCACTGTCCCACTAGTGGGCAGTATTTGACAGGGAGCTGTGTTGAGACCAGAGACCGTATGTATATATATATACATATACTCTCAGAGGGCCTAAAAATATTCTTAAAACATAAATATATATAATATAATTTATCCAATTTTATTTAATCCACTTACAGTTTGACAATCGACATCTAAACAATTAGAAAAATATAAGCAAATACATTATTCACCCGTGTCAATCCAGAATTAGACAGATGATGTAATGTGAATTATGGTGATTTATTTATTTATTTTTTCTCTAACCTTAAAATGATCCCTTTAAGGTCACGGGTCGGCAACCCGCGGCTCCGGAGCCGCATGCAGCTCTTTATCCCTCTGATGCGGCTCAGCTTTTGAATAGAATTAATGAGTATTTAATTAACGTATATTATTTTTGAGACTTAAAAAAATGTTCGGGTGGAATTTCACAAATGTCCGGTATTTACTTTCGGTTTGCTTGAGTGACATGTCATCGTCACTGAAATAAATTTCCAATTATTTTGCTTTTGTGGCTCCGAGTCAAAAAGGTTGCCGACCCCTGCTTTAGGTCATGCTAGTCTGTAAATATTGGCTGCAATGTTAAGGTACAGTGCAATATGATTAATTGTATAAAATGCTTTCACTTTTATATGTAAAATTGACACAACACAATACAACATTATGTATTTCTTAACTTTTACTGTATTTGTAAAAAAAATTAATGAATACAATAGTAATACAATTGACAGAATAAATTGAAATTGTTTTAATTGTTCATGAGTTCATGTCTTCATTATGATTTTCTATTGCTTGGTCATAGAGAGGTATTTTGGCATGTAAGTGTTAAAGAAAAACATGTCACACCTCCTTTTCACCTCTTCTAATACACTGCTATCTCTCTAAACTCGCTGCACAAAGATATCATCATGGGCACAGATAACTAAATCACACCACTGCATACCAGTAATCAATAACTGGAATTGGATTTGCCAATAATAACAATGGCTCTCCTTCAATTTGTGTAGGCCTTGTGCCACTTTGAGGAATTTGCAGTCTACATAGCTTTGTGCATTTGGGCACTTAATTTCAACAAGCCCAAATGATGGACGCTCAAGTGTGTCATATACAAGTCCATCAGGTGATGCACCCAGCCAAGATGCATCTGGATGAATCACTAGCCCACACTTGGTCAAGTTCAAGTTTTTCAGAACTGCATAGTCCTTTAAGGCCCGTTTCCATTTCAAGTCCTCTCTTCATGTGTGCTGTTTGTCGTGTCCCTCGGATTATCCTTTCTGCCAGGCTTTCTGCAGCACCTGGACCTCTAACGTGGCTCACCTCTCTGAAATGTGAGGCAGTCACTCTTTCTCTCCTAAGTGAATTCCACTCAGGTGTAGCACTTTGGGATCTTGTTGCCTCCTCAATAAGGTGTGACTGTGACAAGGTCACAGAAAGTGAGCTTAGGTGTAGCTGTTCTTGGTGTGTTGGCACAAATGAATATTCAGGTGGGCTTAGATGGTAACATTCTAGTGGCAGACTCGGGAATGGGGGTGCATCCTCATGTATGACAACACTGTCAGATGGAGGTGGTGGTTGTTGATAGGACAGTACACTGCCAACTTGTACCTTCCCAAAGATGGAGTCCACAAGTGGCTTGTCAGGCGAGATGTTCATTGTGCAGATGAGTGGAAGAGAATCTGCTTTCATTCCAGCGTAGACTGGTCCAGGATTGAGGGTGGCCGGGTGTGGGAGCTCACCGCTGTAGCCCTTGAAAAGTGTACTTCTGAAATAAAAGAAGAGTGAATAACATTTATTTTTACACATTGTAATCTGTTCACCAGCACAACTGATTGTGAATCACATATCACATGTCATCTGAAGTACAACGAGGCTAAATTAAATCTTGAAGAGAACAGGGTCTTATCAGATGATCAAAAGCATTCATTTTTTTTACCACACACTGTAATCTGCCTATTAAATTTGGTACTACATACCTAACTCCACTGGCTGTAGTAGCACCTGGTTTTGGCTTTAGGACAACCATGGCATCCACGGGTCCAGGCTTCACCCCCTATTAATTTAAAAGATGGTGTTAGTAAAGTGACTGTGATACATTAACTAACATTAAATAATGAAATAAGACAAACCATTGTTGGTGGTTTATGCCACTTCTGTTCTGTCTGTGTGCATGAAAGGACAGGAGGGACGACAGACATGCCAGATTCAGAATAATGAGCAGTCTGGAAAAGCAATGCAACCAAGTGTTTGCAGATTCCGCAACTAGCAACACAAGAGCAGTTGCTCTTAATGAGCACAACTGGCATTGAATCACGTAATGTCATCTGAAATACACAAGAGGCAATATTTAATATCTTGAAAAGAAGACTTCAGCAATGTCAATAGGCGCAATATCTGTCCCATCATGTTGGTAGTGGTGAATGTCACTTGTCTATTGTCTCATGTAACGTTTGTGCTGTTTTGCATCACTCTTAAAACACTTGGCTATACTGTCTTTCTATTCTACAGTGTTGTGCATGGTTCAATCTACTAGTTCACTGAGCAACTATAAACTAAATATATTTTAGATTTAAACTTCATTTTCACTCCAGATGAAATGCTTACACATAGGAGTGAAACAGGCCTACTTATATTTACATTATTTTGTTGTTTCCACCACCAACAACAGAACAGTGCAGGTTTTACTTCAACTGCTTCTTGAAGAGTGTTATCAGAATATGTTAATAGGTGTAAGTGTTGCAGCCATATGTTAATAAAGAAGTTAAGATGAAAGATTTGAAAGACAGATTGACAGATTTTAGAAAATGCAGTTTGAAGAATAGCTGAGGTGGACTATATTCTGCTTTTGAGTCATAGAGGTAGATAACAATAGCTCGAACTGTAAAATAAACTCCCATTTGTTTACTATAGGCAAAATAGACTGCTAATGATTCCCACTCAGCTACTCTGCATTTGGCTACCATTGTAAGCTTTGAAAACCAATGCCTATGGTTATCACAGCTTACGTGAAGTAAGAGCAAGGATAAAAGATTGAACTTGTGTTGAACTCACTTTTGAACTTGTTCAACAGAACTTTGAACGTGACACTGAACAGAACTCGTGTCATTTTAACCAGTCCTACTCTCAGCTGGTGTGGCGTATCTGTTTTCTTCATAGATCTGTAGCAGTGAGCCCTCACTGTTATCTCGTTAGCCTTACTTTTGCCTGATACTTCCATCAGAAATACAAACATGTTTTTAAAAGGCATTTCTAGTACTAGGACAGGTTGGTTCGTTACTAAAAACAACATCACTTCATTAGACTGCCACCTCAGGCTAGCTAGCTAACTAGCGTCAGCCACTTACCTTCAAAATTGCAGAGGTAGGATGAAACGTAGAACTTGAAACCCTTTTCAAGTTGACTCTGTGTCGTTGTACTTGATGCTCTGACAATACGACGCACATCGTTGACGGTAAATTTCGGGAACTCCAACAGGCACCTTGTGAATTTAGACTCGGGCATGACATCGACACTTCCGCATACCAACCGGAAATATGGTACCATCCTGACACCAACGAGGAAGTGGTGCGTGCACCTAGGCCAATCAGCGCAAAACCAGTTTCAAATGACAGCAAAATTGACCAATCATATCTTCCCTCTTAGTGGGCGGGCTTAACTGTATGATAATTTCTGCCCGCTGTGGCGACGCTAGCTGTCGTTAGCGTTATTATTTATTTATTATTTACTTTTTTGTACATATGCTACTCAACTTGTTTAACTCTGATTCCTTGTATTACCACTTGTGCCTTGTTTTTGTTTGTAAGCGATTATTGTAAATAAAGGTAAAAAAAAAAGGTTATTGTAGCAGCCTGGCTGAGTTGGTGTTTTGGTTAGAATAACAGGAAATTGTGATATCACGTGATACTCAACTTTGGAACGTTTGGTTTAGAATGTTTGGTTGGGAAGGTGGAATGTTTGGATTCAGTTTTGATGCTGAAAAGCTCAAAACAAGTCGCACGACATTTTGCTGAGAATTACAAACCTAAATAATCTAACAAATCTTTCTATTTTTTCTAGATCTTTCTCTCTTTCTATTCTTTCTATTTTTCAGGTGGAGAATGAGTTTTTACCCCAGGACAACTGACCAGCCAAGGCCTGGACAGGAACAGAACCACTTCAAAGACACACCAGGTTTTACCACTCATGGTGAGAAAAATACATTTTCATATACTGTACATCATTTTATACTTCTATGTAAGACAGTATATTAATTCTTATGAGTATGGATTTCCATAGGCTTATTCATAATAATAAAAAGTTAAATATACCCATTTATATAGTAGGTTTCTAAGGTTCAGAAAAATAACATGTTTATTTATTCTAGTGATGACTGTCAAGCTCTTTATTTCATGTGTACAGGATAATGTAATTAATGGAGCATGGGTTATTTCTTTGATTTCTTTGACTCAGCACAATTTTCATAAATCCCACCATGTTACATATATGTATTAACATTGTCCATGTGGCCATGGAAAAAGCAAATAAAAATATTTTTTTTTTAAAAAGAAACAGATTTCTAACATGACATCACATTCTTAAGCATTCTCCCCACATTCTAATGGCATCACATGGCACCATAGCCCTTGTTATAATCACTTGTTCATTGGGAAACACTTACAAGGCATTTGAGCCTCACTGGGAGGCGTGCTGGGTTTCACTTTACCTGCTGTGGGATTTTCAGGTGTGCCCTACAACCCCCAAGCGACAGTGATCCACACGGATCCCTGTGGACCAGCACCCTTCCCTCACAGAAGGACGGCGGGACCCTCAGATGTCGGCCATGTTAACATCCCTGTAGAAGGACCACTCCACACTGGTACTGTGTAACACTGAAGATTACATGCGTATTCAACAAACCAAATAATCATGCATGATGAAGTAGAAAAAAACATTTATTACATTTGTTTGTAAGGACTGGCAGAGGTGCAGAACCATCAGCTTTCTGCACATGACCTGACCAGTAAAACATCAGTTTTATCAGAAAATATGACATCACATATTCTTCAACATTGTAATGAATTCACATGGCACTGTAGCCCTGTGATATGTTTGGTGTAGAGTAGAGCACTTTAGAGTGGGCACCTTGACGACCCACATACAGTGTGGGTGTACTGTGACACTCTTTATCTGCTAGGCGGTTGTGTTTAGTCTAAGGTGATAATGCTTCGAATCATTGTTATACCAGCATAGTATAATACTGATAATACATGTATATGGATTACAGATGTCATTTTTCACTATTTTAGTACACCCCCAAACAATCTAAACAAAACATTGTCATGCTGCTTTGCTGGTTTCTGATACCTCATCTGGACTGTCTAGCAGTGTCTAGCAGAGGCGAGATGTGCTAGCCATGAGCAGAGCTAGGAGGTACTGTAGTTTGGCTCTTCAGTATCTACCAGTATCAGAATTAAAATAATTCTGAATTGTGCCAAAATAATTAAATTAGTGCTGTCAATTCCAGGTGCCGCGATTAAAAGTCCTCACCAGGATTTTGCTCTGGCTTCCTGGATTGTGTTGATTCCACTAATTTTACCTGAATTGCTAATTAGAAAATCTAGCAAGCTTGAGCAAAATCCTGGTGAGGACTTTTAATCGCGGCACCTGGAATTAACAGCACTAAATTAAATTGAATCAAATTGTATTGAAATGTAAGATTTCATGATGCAATGAACTAAAAGAATCATAACTAAGCTAAACTAAAACTGGGTCACACATTTACTGAAGCTCTGATAAATGTCTTCCTGCTTCTGGGCTCACGGATGCCCTGCTTTCAGATATTCAGTACTACTTCATTGTGCTGCCATTACATGAATTGTAGCAAGATGCATATGAGAAGTTGCCGTTCTCGGTCCATCTTGCTTGAATCATATTTCAGTGGCACTTTCAGATAAAGAAACATGCAACGTAGTACTAAGGCACTGAGAAATGTTATGGTGAGGTAATTTCTGCTAATGTCCTTATTCGCCCATGCAGGTGAAGTTGGCTCCAGCAGGTGTTCTAAACTGCCTGTGCTCACTTCACGCACGAGAGTGACCAGGTCAGGACTGATGAGGCCTTCTCCGCCCACCATCACAATGTTGCCTCCACTCCCCAAACCTGCTGGCCGAGAGCCACTCCGTGCCTTCAGGCCTGCCAAAGGTGAGCTCACTCTTTTGCTCTCCTGGAAATGGCATCCAAACCATTTGTTGCAGCAACTACAACAAAAAAAGTAAAAAAAAAAAA
The DNA here is from genome assembly GCF_052324685.1 of Brachyhypopomus gauderio. Lineage (NCBI taxonomy): Eukaryota > Metazoa > Chordata > Actinopteri > Gymnotiformes > Hypopomidae > Brachyhypopomus > Brachyhypopomus gauderio. The sequence continues at coordinate 23,205,137 of NC_135219.1, forward strand.
AAAAAGTATTAAAAAAGCAAAAACTGCTTTGAAAGCCCTATAGGGGAGACCGGGTATGGTTGTAACATGGGGAGAGTTGTAACACCATCAGTTCCACTGATCACGGATAAGATAGGAGCCATATGATCATTTCAGTATTTACCCAATTCCTCCCTGATCCCACATGGAATATCAAGGCTGTAAACAGGCACATGCCGATTCCATCGAGAAAAAACTGAATGTATTTCATGTTCCATTCTTTACTTTAGCTGTGATATGTTTGGTGTAGAGTAGAGCACTTTAGAGTGGGCACCTTGACAGCCCACATACAGTGTGGGTGTACTGTGACACTCGTTATTTGCTAGGCGGTTGTGTTTAGTCTAAGGCAGGGGTCTCCAACCTTTTTGAGACTGGGAGCTACTTCTTGGATACAAATTATTGCGGAGGGTTACCAGATTAGAACGCATCAATCGAACGAAAAGTTGGTTTGGGGGGGGGGGGGGGGGGGTGGCGAGGCGAACGAAAGTGTAATAATAATAGTAGCAAAAACATGACGTGGGTGACCCCTGGTTTATTCAATATTGACGGCAGTCTAACTTTTTGATTGACAGCTAATTGAGCAATAGCAAACGAGAGAGAGTGTGTTATAGTGAATATATGTACATGCCGTTACTTGACAACGCGTCCGCGGAGTGATACAGAGAACGAGAATACCGTGCTGCCAAAGCATATATCTATTAATCTTTGTAATCTATGTAACATGGCTTCTTTAAGTATTGGGTATCACCTGGCCAGCGTTAAGCAGTGGTATGCAGCAGCAGTCTGTGTGATATAAGGAGTTTGTGCTTTGTACCTACTTCTGTTGGCAAGGACAGTGTGAGCTTACAAGCAAGACTAGACTTGAATGTTTTATTGCAGTCAGTTGATTGTGCCAGCACCCCACTCCCCAGAATGCCAATCCCACATGCCAAAATATCCATTATCATAATCTATTATTATTTAAAATGCAGTATGATCTGCAGGTCTTAATTTCATATGCTGGTCTGAAGATTGAACGTGTCCTCTACAGTTCTGTCTGTGTTTCATGTCCAGGTTCAGTGGAGCCTCCCCAGCTCCACTCTCCAGGGTGGAGGAGAGAGAGAGTGGGGAGACTTCACCGGAGCGGCAGACATCTTCAACCCTTGCTCCCAGACATCTTCGAAGCAGCTAACCCCAGTGATGCTGGTAGAGGTGACTTATTGATGTTGGCTTTACTTTATATGTCATTGAAATACCTGTACAAAATGTAGAATTTATAATGTTGCATCATTTGTTTTGTGTTAAAATATTGCTAAATACGATATTTGGGAACAAGGAGATCAGTTAGTCAGAAACTTCACTCAGGTGTCAAGTGAGCAGAGCTAAACTCATGAGCATGGATGCCCTTTCCCACGCAGGTTTGCCCAAATCCAGCCGCTTGCTACCTGGGAACCCCCCCGGGTATTTCCTACTGCCCTCCTACCCTCTGGCCACTCTTCCGGGAGTGCAGCGAGACACAAGCCCTCGGCGCAGAGACCCGGGCCCGTGGAGGGACAGTACTGGTGAGTGCATGGCTACGTTGCTAAGAACGTGCTAGGCACACACAGTGAGGCATGGCTGGTTATTTGGGTGCCCGCTTAAGTTAAGTTGGTCTTGCACTAAGCTTGTCTTGCACTTGTTCCCACGTCAGTGGTAAATTGATGAGCAGATCTAATTTTGTGGTCATATATTCTATATGAATTTAATTTTAACCAACAAATGTGCATATACGTAGATCATTTATAGTCACCACTTGTCAAATGTACAAAATACTTAAATTCAAATTTGATGATCTTCATCTGACATGGTTTCACTCAGTAATGGAACAGTGTCTAGCAGAGGCGAGATGTGCTAGCCATTAGCAGAGCTAGGCTAATGTATCTACCAGTATCAGAATTAAAATAATTCTGAATTGTGCCAAAATAATTAAATTGAATCAAATTGTATTGAAATGTAAGATTTCATGATGCAATAAACTAAAAGAATCACAAGCTAAACTAAAACTGGGTCACACATATACTGAAGCTCTGATAAATGTCTTCCTGCTTCTGGGCTCACGGATGCCCTGCTTTCAGTTATTCAGTACTACTTCATTGTGCTGCCATTACATGAATTGTAGCAAGATGCATATGAGAAGTTGCCGTTCTCGGTCCATCTTGCTTGAATCATATTTCAGTGGTACTTTCAGATAAAGAAACATATGCAACGTAGTACTAAGGCACTGAGAAATGTTATGGTGAGGTAATTTCTGCTAATGTCCTTATTCACCCATGCAGGTGAAGTTGGCTCCAGCAGGTGTTCTAAACTGCCTGTGCTCACTTCACGCACGAGAGGGACCTCGTCAGGACTGATGAGACCTTCTCCGCCCACCTCCCCAGTGGAAGCCCTGCAGGAGGAGAAGCCTGGCAGGAACCTCCACCTGGACCTCGCCCTCATACATGACCCAGATGAGGAGCCAGTGGACAAGGAGGAGGTCAGTAGGAACATATATCATGTTGTACATAGTTGGAGTATCTCAGTCTCAGATGCATTAGTTTAACTAGTAAGTAAGTAAGTTTATTTATAAAGCACATTTTTTATGACTGAGTCAACCAAAGTGCTGTATAGAGGCTAAAAAGTACAATATATGCCCAACTCATAAAAAAAACATGTAGAATTTTACATAGCATAAAACATTTAAAATACATACAAATACACCAACTGATTACACCAACTGATACAACATAACTGATAGATTTCTTTGGTTGCTGCCTGCAAATGTTACTCAAGTGTTGTACTTTCTGGATTTTAATGCATAAACACAGCATTGGTCCTAATATAAGCTGACAAACCTAACGTCTACATAATAAAGGCCCTGTAGCATCCCAGTATTAAATCTGACCATGCATGCGATATGCTTTGCTTAGGTGTCCAAATATGATGAGATGATGTTTCCTTCTGCTGATGCTACATTTGCGTTTATCTCAGTTGTTAAGGATATCAACATAGTCCTAGCACTATGAGAGGGAGCATTGTCTGGTTGAGAGTATCCATCTCCCTTTGGGTATATGGTGGCTGTGAATAAATAAATGAACCTAGTTAAGATATGAAGAGTTTGGTTCCAAAATGCTATATCCATTTTGATCAATTTGAGTAAAAATGTGTTTTCTTTAAGTGGTAGGCTGAAAACCACAGTTTTTTGTTTCAAACTATCAAATACCATACTAAGGTTAAAAAAACTCAAACGAATTAAATCAAGATTTTAATATTTAAAGATTTATTTTTAAAAAACAATTCATTTTTTCACAAAACGCAATAAATCCATGCCATGTTTTTTTCAAAATGTCTTATATATCCTTTGTCATTAATAGAAATTTTTTTTGACTGAAAATGTGCAAAATACAATAATAAATAACTGTAAATTATACATCTTAATATAATAGTTTGACCATTGGACATAAAAACACAAATTCATATAATATATAAATTAATATTATTATAATAACCCCGCTCCTAGCTTGGTTATGAACAACCCCCAGCAAACAGTGTTTGTACATGAGTCACAGAGCTAAATCTTTTCCACGTTTGATAATTTTGCGAGCTAAATGTGCGCACTTTAGCCAGTGCATTTCGCGGCGATGTAACGATTCTCGGTTAGGGGCTGGATAGTATTGTTGTATGTACTTGTACTTGACGGATATAGTGGGTATGGGCAGTTGCACTTGGGCTGACAGACTCTTTATTTTTCAGATGATGAACTCCCTGCGCCTCTTGCGTAAAAGAGTGGCTAAGAAGCGGGCTAAGGTGAATGCGAGTGGCAGAGAAGCAATGTTGCCTCCACTCACCAAACCTGCTGGCCGAGAGCCACTCCGTGCCTTCAGGCCTGCCAAAGGTGAGCTCACTCTTTTGCTCTCCTGGAAATGGCATCCAAACCATTTGTTGCAGCAACAACAACAAAAAAAGTAAAAGAAAAAAGTATTTAAAAAGTAAAAACTGCTTTGAAAGCCCTATACTACAAACAAAAAGCCCCTGCTGATCCTCTTGTACATTGCTATGCCTGCACCCATTAACATTGTTTTTCTGCACCATGAAGAAACCACTATGAAACCAGAAGTTATATTTGAGATTTTTGATAGAGTATGTGTTAATATGTATTGTGCTTTTCAGGATCTCAAGTGCAAAGCACCAGGGCGTCCCCTGCTGACGACATGTCTGAAGGAGTAATTGGCAGAGGTTGGAATTGGTTTGCTCTTAACACTGCATTACACAACACAATGTTTTAAATCTAGTTCTCCATGTTGAATAATGTTTTGCTGTCTTCAGGCTGATTTGACCAAAGTTGAGCTGATAGCCCTAAAAGTCCTAGTCAGTTTGTTTGGGTTCTGGTAAAGTGTGAGTGTCTTTTGTTTTATGGTGCCTGTCATGCATTTATAGCAGTTAACACTTATTGGGACACTTGTAAAGCTGCTTTGTGACAACGACTGTTGTAAAAAGCGCTATATAAATACATTTTGATTGATTGATTGATTGGTATTCCTCTCTAGATGAACTCAAACCAGGAACTCCCAGGAAGGATCCCTACTCGCAGCAGACTTTACGGCCCTTCTCCAAACCAGACCTCGCTCTCGCTCAGAGCTTCAGTCTGCTTAGCTCTGATGACTGGTAAGTCACACCTGCAAAATTCTGAAGCATTTGGCTAGGGCAGGTTAAACAGCAAGTCATTTATGGTGTTCTGCATATATGGTAAGTATGCATGTATTTAGTGAAGTTTTTTCCTCTTTGTCCCGTTTCTTGTAGCATTTTTTCTTGCAGTAGCCGATGGTTACAGTGTGTGTCTATGTCCAATATCTTTATACAGGGAGAAGAAAATTGAAGGGTTGATGTTAATCCGTAGATTGACTCAGCATCACTCTGATGTGCTTGACAGCAGGCTTCATGAGGTCTGCATTGTTCTTATTCAAGAGGTAAGCCACTAGATTTGCCGACTGTGTATCGGTCTGAATTCTAAAATTGGCAGACACCATGAGCATGTACATATTACAGGTGATGTTGCTGACAAAGTCAAGTCAGAGTTAGCATAGCACTTTGAAATTCCTTTTTTATAAAAACATTTCTCATCTAATTGAAATTCAGATGGCATAGCTAACTGTAATTAGTGATTAAGGTATTTCCGCCTACATAACACATTGCAGTGGAGGATTATACTTATTACGATGGCGGTGGCAGTGTTGGATGTGGCTGAAACGAGCTGGAACGTCGTCTTTCCTGCAGGTGCAGAACCTGCGCTCTGCCGTGTCCCGCATGGCGGTGGTGTCCTTGAGGGAGTTGTACTCCAGCCTGCAGAAAGGGATGGACCAGGAAGTGGAGGCTACAGCTAAGGTCCTCCTTCACAAAGCAGCGGAGTCCAATGCCTTCATCAGGCAGGACGTGGACACAGCTCTGGACAGCATGGTGCAGAACTGCACCCCCATTCGGAGCATGAACGCCCTTCTCGCTGGAGGACTCTGGTCAGTTAGCCTGCAGTGAGCTTTAAACTGAGGCTTTCAGATAATTTTTACATCTCCATTGTTCTTTCAAAATATTGCCCTGGCCTATATCAATCAGGGTGGCCGCGGGTCCTTAAAAAGTCTTAAATGGTATTAAGTTAAATTTTTGTCAAATAAGGCCTTGAAAAGTCTTATTTTGTCTTAAATTTTCAACCAAAATATCCTAAATTTGCGGAGCTAAATTTAGGGAGGAATAATTCCGTCAGCCATGTGTTGAAATTCGGGGGCGGATATCGGTAGATTCCAAATAAAATTTAATAAAATTCCAAATAAAATTAAAGCCAACTCGCAAGATCATACACGTTAAAATAAAGCACAAAAACTAATAATCAGTTAGTTTTTGTGCTTTATTTTAACGTGTATGTTCTTGCTAGTTGGTTTTAATTTTATTTGGAAAACAGTATTAAAAAGTCTTAAAATGTCTAAATTTTCACTTGGTCAAACCTGTAGACACCCTGTCAATATTTTTAGTTATTTATCCTCTTGTATATTCTTTTTATTGCGTTCCATCTCCGCTCTGCTGATCCAAACTGCCCTTCACACCACTTAAAGAATAGGCTAGTTAGCTAGCTCACAGAGGACATGCAAACATTTTCTGTTTAAAAATTACAGATGTACACTAACTGGTGCAAACTAAGCCATCAAATAGAATATGATAATTTGATTGTGCACTTAGATCATACATAAGGGTATTAAGTTTCTTTATAGAAGCTAAAAGTTGTACTGTATACATTAATTGGATGGATTAATAGTTATTACCTTCTTTTTTTGAATGCCCTAATTGTTTTCCTTCTGTTTTCCTCAAAAGTCATCTGAATGCTGCAGTAAGAAAGTGTACTGCTCGGCACTTGGCTACTTTGGTAGAGAAGATTGGTGCAGAGCGAATTATTCCTGCAGTCTCCAAGTTGGCACAGGACTCTTCCCAAGAAACCAGGTTAGTACTGGGATCAGAACGAGGATTCTACAAGGCTTATTCAGTTTCCCAGATAGTAATAAATGGTCGGTGTGCTGTGAGTTACGGGTCTCTCACTCACGGTTCTCTCCTGTTTTGGGGTCTGTTCTTCGTCTCAGGCGCTTGGGCCGGCGTATGCTGCTGTTCCTGTCCTCCCACCATGACTTTGATAAGATGGTGGAAAAGTACATCCCTGCCAAAGACCTGGCAACCATCAGGGACACTGTCCACACTCTGAAATCCAAGGTAGCGATTCATGTTTGGAAACATGATGAGGATTTTTTATCCCATTCAGCCACTATGCCCCATGTTTACTCACTAAACAAAGCTTATTCACAAAACTTTTAGGTGAAACAGACTGCAATAAAAAAAAACCATCTAAACTGTGATGGTAGACATATATTGTAAACAAATAATAAAGTACAGGGCAGTGCGTGGCACCACACATTGTATTTACAGTAAGGCATGCACAGTGTAGTCCCAGACCCAGTAGTTAAAGGACAGAGCATAGTTCAAAATGAACCGGCTTGAAACCTTTGGGATAGAATCAAAGTATGAAGCAATATGTGGACTTCAATATCATCACTCCATGTTTTGTGGTGATTTGTACGTGTGTATTCCCAGGAGAGGACAAAGTTGTCTAGGATTCCAAGATACAAGATGTGTCTCCCTCGTCTGGAGCAGCAAGAAGCTCCAGCCGCACAGGTGGAGCATCAGAACACGCAGCGAATGAAGCGCAGCCTTAGACACACGGTGAGGGACGTGAGCCCAGACGACGCGGCACCTCTGAAAGGTAACGGCTGACTTCGGCGAACGCTCCCCTCCTGTTTCCTGAGAACCTTACATTACCGCTTACCCGTGAACCTCTTTCCCATCAGACCTGCAGCTGAACAGTAGTCTTCCAGCACAGACTAAGACCGGTGTCATCCTGGATGATTTGCCCTCAAGCTCCAGAAACGCACGCACCCCCAGAAGTCCCGTCAAAAGTTTGAGTCCTCCGCTTCATCCCAGCCCCCCCACAGCTGTCCCTACTAAAAACATGCTGCCACGACGCAGACGAGGTACCAGACTGATCAGAGCACGTCCGTCCCTTTCAAACAGTTCTGATGAGTGTTGCCTGCTCTTCAGTACTTCATGTGTGATCACTGCACTTGCATGTAAATTGCTTTGCTGTTAACACTGCATTACACAACAATGTTTTAAATCTAGTTCACCACATTGAATAATGTTTTGCTGTCAGCCTTCAAGCTAATTTGACCAAAGTTGAGCTGGTAGCCCTAAAAGTCCTAGTCAGTTTGTTTGGGTTCTGGTATTCCTCTCTAGATGAACTCAAACCAGGAACTCCCAGGAAGGATCCCCACGAGCAGCAGACTTTACGGACCTTCTCCGATCCAGACCTCGCTCTCGCTCAGAGCTTCAGTCTGCTTAGCTCTGATGACTGGTAAGTCACGCCTGCAAAATTCTGAAGCATTTGACTAGGGCAGGTTAAACAGCAAGTCATTTATGGTGTTCTGCAAATATGGTAAGTATGCATGTATTTAGTGAAGTTTTTTCCTCTTTGTCCATTTTCTTGTAGCATTTTTTTCTTTCAGTAGCCGATGGTTACAGTGTGTGTCTATGTTCAATATCTTCATACAGGGAGAAGAAAATTGAAGGGTTGATGTTCATCCGTAGATTGGCTCAGCATCACTCTGATGTGCTTGGCAGCAGGCGTCATGATGTCTGCATTGTTCTTATTCAAGAGGTAAGCCACTAGATTTGCTGACTGTGTATCGGTCTGAATTCTAAAATTGGCAGACACCATGAGCATGTACATATTACAGGTGATGTTGCTGACAAAGTCAAGTCAGCGATAGCAAAGTACTTTGAAATTCCTTTTTTATAAAAACATTTCTCATCTAATTGAAATTCAGATGGCATAGCTAACTGTAATTAGTGATTAAGGTATTTCCGCCTACATAACACATTGCAGTGGAGGATTATACTTATTACGATGGCGGTGGCAGTGTTGGATGTGGCTGAAACGAGCTGGAACGTCGTCTTTCCTGCAGGTGCAGAACCTGCGCTCTGCCGTGTCCCGCATGGCAGTGGTGTCCTTGAGGGAGTTGTACTCCAGTCTGCAGAAAGGGATGGACCAGGAAGTGGAGGCTACAGCTAAGGTCCTCCTTCACAAAGCAGCGGAGTCCAATGCCTTCATCAGGCAGGACGTGGACACAGCTCTGGACAGCATGGTGCAGAACTGCACCCCCATTCGGAGCATGAACGCCCTTCTCGCTGGAGGACTCTGGTCAGTTAGCCTGCAGTGAGCTTTAAACTGAGGCTTTCAGATAGCAACAACAGTCACAAGAAGCTAACAAAGCACTGATTTTGGCTGCGGTTTTTACTTTTCCATTGTTATTTCAAAATAGTGCCCTGGCCTATATCAATATTTTTAGTTATTTATCCTGTTAAATATTATTTTTATTGCATTCCACCTCCTCTCTTCTGATCCAAACTGCCCTTCACACCGCTTAAAGAATAGGCTAGTTAGCTAGCTTACAGAGGACATGCAAACATTTTCTGTTTAAAAAATACAGATGTACACTAACTGGTGCAAACTAAGCCATCGAATAGAATATGATCATTTGATTGTGCACTTAGATCATACATATGGGTATTAAGTTTCTTTATAGAAGCTAAAAGTTGTAGGCCTACTGTATACATTGATTGGATGGATTAATAGTTATTACCTTCTTTTTTTGAATGCCCTAATTTTTTTCCTTCTGTTTTCCTCAAAAGTCATCTGAATGCTGCAGTAAGAAAGTGTACTGCTCTGCACTTGGCTACTTTGGTAGAGAAGATTGGCGCTGGCCGCTTATTGTCTGGGGCGAAAGACGTCATAGCGAGAATTATCCCTGCAGTTTCCAAGTTGGCACAGGACGCTTCCCAAGAAACCAGGTTAGTACTGGGATCAGAACAAGGATTCTACAAAGCTTATTCAGTTTCCCAGATAGTAATCTTTTGCTGATTCTTTTAGTCTCCTAGTCTGATACTCTGAAGTCAGCAAATGCTGTTAAATTGTAGAGTAATAGAAGCACTATCGTGTTTTCTACACACAGACGGCCTTGTAAAATTGTACCCTGGTAAGATAAATGGTCGGTGTGCTGTGAGTTACGGGTCTCTCACTCACGGTTCTCTCCTGTTTTGGGGTCTGTTCTTCGTCTCAGGCGCTTGGGCCGGCGTATGCTGCTGTTCCTGTCCTCCCACCATGACTTTGATAAGATGGTGGAAAAGTGCATCCCTGCCAAAGACCTGGCAACCATCAGGGACACTGTCCACACTCTGAAATCCAAGGTAGCGATTCATGTTTGGATACATGATGAGGATTTTTTATCCCATTCAGCCACTATGCCCCATGTTTACTCACTAAACAAAGCTTATTCACAAAACTTTTAGGTGAAACAGACTGCAATAAAAAAACCATCTAAACTGTGATGGTAGACATATATTGTAAACAAATAATAAAGTACAGGGCAGTGCGTGGCACCACACATTGTATTTACAGTAAGGCATGCACAGTGTAGTCCCAGACCCAGTAGTTAAAGGACAGAGCATGGTTCAAAATGAACCGGCTTGAAACCTTTGGGATAGAATCAAAGTATGAAGCAATATGTGGACTTCAATATCATCACTCCATGTTTTGTGGTGATTCGTACGTGTGTATTCCCAGGAGAGGACAAAGGTGTCTAGGAATGCGAAGATATAAGATGCGTCAGCCTCGTCTGGAGCAGCAAGAAGCTCCAGCCGCACAGGTGGAGCATCAGAACACGCAGCGAATGAAGCGTAGCCTTAGACACACGGTGAGGGACGTGAGCCCAGACGACGTGGCACCTCTGAAAGGTAACGGCTGACTTCGGCGAACGCTCCCCTCCTGTATCTTGAGAACCTTACCTTACCGCTTACCCGTGAACTCTATCCCAGCTGTGGAGTCATGCGTACCTCCTCCTCAGTTTGCCAGCAGGTGAATATTTAAACAGTTAATCAAAACAACAACAACAAAAAAGTGCATCCTGATTGGAACTGCTTTGATGTTTGCAATTTTTGATGGTGTTGATGTTGGTTTAATTTGATTGCAGCCTTGTTCATTTTCTGTTTGGACACTATAACCCAATCCTTGTGTTTTCTCTCTTGTGTGTGTTCAGCAAAGACAGCAGCAGAGCACACATCCACAGCATTGCAGACAAGACAGAGTACGTCAAGCAGCTCAAGGCCCTGCTGGGTTCAAAAGACTTCAGCGAGCCCATCAAGGGCATTGATCAGCTGGTGGCCCACTGCGAGGACAACCCATATATGGTCGTGGGCAACATGTTCCTGGTAACACATTTGAACTGAATTGATTTTTAATGTTTTCAGCAGCTTTCAGAAGTGATCTGTATGGGGGGGGTCATACGTTGGAGAACATTAAATGCTGTCACATCTGAAGAAATGTCAAAAGCTCAGATGCTTCAGAGTAGAAAATATTACAACAATCAGTTTTAACTATTACAGTGGAGGGCAGTCGTGTCCATTGTTAGTGTGAGCTTGTTTTACAATGTATGTGAAGATTTCACCCAAGCGTATCCTTGAAATTGCATTAAACCAAAGAATCCAAGTGAATGACTTATGAAAAATCAGTCGGTTGAAATGAAAGGGCTTGAAATCAAATCAGCTCCAGGGCTTAACGGCACTGATATGGTGAGTGCCTGATGAATGCATGGGCGGCTTGCTCTATACCTCTCTTCCTCTGCTACAGGTATTTGATGCTTTCAAAGCACGACTGCAAGGTTAACCTCTATGCCTTGGAGGCCTTACAGAAGATAATCACACTGCTCAGAGACAACCTGGTCCAAGTGGTCTACATCTTAGTCCCAGCTATAGTGGACAATCACCTCAACTCCAAGAATAACGCCATCTACATGGCAACAATAGGTGCCATTCAAGCTCTCATCAATAACCTTGGTGGGTTCTTTTCTCTCTTTACAAAACATCTTGAAGGACACATGCCACTGGGCTTTAGAAAAACAACAACAACAATGATTGTGTTCTGTTTTACCTTTGTATCTTTTGATGAAAGGTTGCTAGGTTGGGGAAAAGGTTCACACAAATCAGTAAAAGAATGTTCTTGCTCTTTGGCTAGATGTTTGTGGTGCAGATCAAATGGAAATCTCCTTTCATATTAAGGCACAGTCCAATATAAAGAAAAAAATATTTCTGTAAGACTGACAGGAGATCTTGCATTATCTGACAGCAGATAGTTAAATAATGGAGTTTACAGTGGATGTGCTTAGGCTCTTTTGTTCAATATACAGTGTCTAATCTTTTGTGGTTGTGTATACAGAAATATTCTACAAATTCAAATACATTATCAAAAAACAATTCTTTCAGAAAGTAATTCCACTGATATGCTAAGAGATGCCAGAGATTAAAAAAAGATAAAAGATTTACCAGAAATACTATAATTCCTATATTAATTAATAATATTTATAATATTGATAATAATCATTCCAGAGTTACCATAGTTACCAAATACTGTCACTTTAGTTGAATTAAATCTTTCTAGGTTAAAAAAATGCTTCTGTAATAACCCAGTGCTGTCCAGGGTTGATTTATTTATCTTTGTTCCTTTTAAATATTCTTTTTATAGAGCTGGTTAGGGAACTCTACCCCTGCAAGCCACAACTGGTTGAGCAGAAGGTGCTTCCTCTGCTCTGGTACCTCCTGGGGACCTCCAGCAACAGTGGTACGGTCCACGGGAGGGGTGGAAGCGTGAGAGGGGCCACTGTCCACCTATGCCAAGCCCTTCATGCCCACATGGGTCCGGCGCTGCTGGACTGCGCTGCTTCCCAACCTTCCAATATCCGCAAGAGCCTAAGAGAGTTTGTGAAGAACCTCCCGATCAACTGAGAGCTGCAAGCCAGACCTCCAGACCAAAATAAAGCCCAACATGGATTCTACTTGAAGATGGAGATGTTTGTGTATTTCTTACTGTGCCTGCACTTTAAATGAAAGAGAGAGGAAGAAAGTCAAACGTTTTTAACATTTTGAATTAGCAGAAAGCTAAATCCTTAAACTCAGAAGGCCTTTTAAATAAGGAGCACAGATTTTAGCGAATCACATCAGGTTTACCATGCCTAGGAGCTCTGCTCTTTTTGCACTTTGAAATACTAACACTTATCATGATAACTGTTGTCATGGTGACTATAGATATATATTGTTCTATGATTGTTATTTTCTGTTGACATATCCTGAGGTAACTGTGCAGAATGTAATTTATCACATGCACAAGGAACAAGGATCTATAGTCTTTTTGTTGTTTGGTATGTGTAATGTGACTTTTCAATGAGGAGTCTTAAAAAATGAAAAAGCTACGACTCACAAAATTACTTTTGTATTCTATAGCCAGGGCTTAATTTGAGCCGGATCCTGCCGGAACAGGATCCAGGAACTCTCATTTTGAAGGGTGCGTTCCGGGAACTGTCTGCCTCGATCCAGTAACTTTCAAGCCTACTAATTATAAGTTATGAAGAAATCTGTATGCACTTCTGCACTTAAACACTTATAAAACACATGTAAATAATTTAAAAGTAATTTATATATACAAATTGGCTTGTTATTTTAACATTTGTGTGCCTAAGCGTTTTGTGATCCGGTGACATTGTTGGCTTCTGACCCCTTGTCTCATGCCGCGGTTTGCGTTCTGGCATCGTTTGATTTTCAAATTAAGCACTGTGTATAGCTAATAAGTGTAATGGCACAGTATTAACTTAACTCATTCTAACTGTCAATAAAAGCTTGTTACTCATATGATTACAATTATATTTCTGTATGTGATAAAAACAATTGACAAACACATAAAAACCAGAGGGCAGCAGATCATGTGAAAATATAATATTTGTGTCATTCTCAAAACTTTTGGCCATGACTGTAGACCAGGATAATGACACTACAGAATTTCTTCACAGAGCCTCAGCCATGGAAGTCAAGAGCACACCACCTGAAACAAAATTCAAGACAAAATTAGTCCCGCCTGTATATTTACAAAGTACGGTGATAAAGCTATTGAATCAGTTTCTTTAACACCCCCCCCCCCCATCAGACTCCACCATGTCAAGAGTAGAGGTGCACTTTTCTCGCCACAGACATTCAGAGCCCAGTGCAAAATCATCACAGGAGGAAACCTTCAGACTCCAGATTCAAGACTTAGTCAATCACGTACCTCATCCCCAGGATGCATGGACGATGTCCCCTGAAAGAGAAAACAATTAGATTAACAGTCATGGCCTTTTATTCTGAATTGGTCTTATGCTTGTTTCCCGTGTTAGACATCTGTGACCACTGAATTCTGTAACCAGAGACCACCATGCATGTGTCGTCAAGAAATAAGGTAGGGTCAAATCCTGTTAACTGCACATGGGTACTCAATCGTTGATTGTAGTTTATAAGGAAATTAAAGCTCATTTCAAAATGAATTATTTATTTAGTGTGTATTTCTTGATTAAGATATGTGCTTGTATATACTTAGATATTTGTTAATGACATATTTGGCATTCTTAGCGAGGAGCAAAGTAAATTTTTCATTGTATCTAAGGAAACCTGTTCCCTCTGTGCAAACTCTGAATTTGAAAAGATTAGGTAGGCCTAAATGACATTTTCACGCATGCAGACAATTATGTTTTACGTTGCATGAAAAAAATCTGTTGATTCTAAAGCTTTTGGTTAAACGTCAGCTTATTCATTTCTTAATTTTCTACTAACAAATGCCTAGGGTGGTTCGTACGATTGATAAACATTTCTTTTCTGACGAGAAGCAGCACTATCCAACTCCAATATTTATGAGTCTCTTGAACAGAAGTTGATGGTCACCGATACCGGTGCATCACCGGTTAAGGATGCCCTCGCCGGAATACCGAAAGGGTTCGCCCTGAAATATTAATAATCCCCTCAGTCTCTGCCATGTCATTAGTAGAGACGCACTTTTGTCACAATGTACTTTTGGAGCCCAGTGCAAAACATCACGAGAAACTTTATTGGTATATGCACAGTAAAGAAACGTGTTGCTCTGTACAACGAAATAGTAATAAAGCAAGTAATGAAGGATAAAATAAGCATGCAACATTATGATAAGTATTCATAAATGGAAATGTAAACTAAACAGAAATATAAACTGCTAAGAAGTTTATGTACATACAGTCATTGTGCAGTAGCGAGCTACATTGCTTGTTGTCAGACTGGTATGAAAACCCAATAGACTCAGCACACTTACAAATTGTCTAAACACACTTGGCACTGCCACATAATCTCCTTTCTGCATTTGCCACATGTGAACCTTTTACAAAAACCACAACGCTTAGTGGCACGGTTACTCTTGCAGCCACACTTAACCTGGCACAATGCCCTTTTCCCTGTGTCAGGTGTGGGTTGTTGCTGCTGAAACTCTACCTTGGACACCTCCTTGGCTTCCATATGAGACTGTGCAAGTTCTGTTGCAAGCTTCACCAAGAACTCGGACCGTCTCTCTTTTACCCCAGTGCATGCTTGAAAAAGCACATGTGCATTCAGGCATGAAATGTCAATCATGTTATAAAACACAGCGACTGGCCAACGCCGTGTTCCTGAACGTACACTGTACTTTCGCACCATCTGGTCCATGACATCCACACCACATTTTAGGCTGTTGTAGTCTGTGATTGTGTTTGGCTTTTTTTTTCGGGTGTCTCCAATCTCCACCGTACTGTGCATGCTACTGAGGATGCAGACAGTCTTTTTCCGTCTGGGCGCGTAAACGGTCAGCGTGGCACCAGAGGTTGAAAACACCTGTGTACTAAATTCCTCACGGCCCAAATTCTTTTTGACAGAGTCTGGAAGCTCACGACGAATCTTGTTTACTGTGCCAAGGAGGGTGGTCTTCCGGCCCAGCAACTGCCTTGCTAGTGACAGTGAGGTGAAAAAATTGTCTGTGGTAACAGTTCTTCCTTGGTCCATAAATGGTTCCATAAGCTTCATCACCACATTTTCCGATAGTCTTTCCCCCACGGGACGACTGGAGTCTTTGCCAAGATATGGGATGATGTTGCATACATACTTGGATTTCAGGTCACATGCCACCCAGAACTTTATCCCAAACTTGTCGGGTTTTGTTGCAATGTACTGAAGAAAAGAGCAACGGGTCTTAGTTGGAAAAAGTTGCTCATCTATGGTGATATGCCTTCCTGGGTTGTAACAAGTGATGCAATTGGCAGCGAAAGACCCCCAAACATTAGAGATTGCAGCAAACCGGTCAGTTGCAGCTCGTTCACTGCGTGTGTACTTGTCGTCAAAGTGAAGGTGCTGCATGATGTCCTGGAAGCGGTTTCGCGACATAATCTTGGTGATTAAGGGCACTCCCAGTGTTGTAGACCATGAGTCATGCACCGCTGGAAGGCGCACAACACCTCGCAGGATGAGGATTGCAATGAACGCCTTTAGCTCAGCGAGGGACATGAACCAGTTTTCTTGCTGTGTCTGGCGTGCATGCTGGACAGTCCACCCCTGTATGATCCGAAGCATTTCAATAGAAACGAAACAGAGGAAACTCTGTAAGCGACTCGATTCTTTCCGTAGGGCAAACGCAGTTGGCTCTCCATTTGTGGTATTGCATTTACTTGGGCTTGGATGCACTCCATCATGTCTTCCGATCTGTTCTTCATGCCACACTGTGCCGTCTTTTGCAGTCTCTGTCAGCCGCCCGTGTGTCTCCACGCGACCCCTCTTTACTGGTGATGAAGTCTCCTCATCTACAGGACCATATGTTTGAGATTTGATTAGTGAAAGGTTGAAATAATGTGAAATTGACAAACATAATATTTGAAACATAGCCGGCGATTGGCGGGTTCACACACAAATAGGCATTCTGGCCTTAATGGGGCCATAAATAAATTAATGTGTGCACAAAAAGATTCAATTGAGGCACTAAAGGCCCAAAACGATCAAAATGTGTATTGGGAAATTGAGTCAGATCAAAGAACTAAATCACATGCTGAGATCAGCAGTGTGTGTGTGTGTGTGTGTATGGGGTCTTATGTATGTACTATTCAGTCAGTTCCAGTATTTGGCCAGTAAATGGAGCCCATGTAATACCATACTGATATTACAGTAATGAAATAAGACATTTTAGTGAAATAAAAGGTTCATTTCTGGTCAAGCAGTGCACCTTTTGTTATGAGATCTAATTGCAAAGTTATTTATCTCATTGATCTGACTCATACAAAACCCTTTATTTGTCTGTATTCTGCATAACAGGATTGCAGCATGAGTTTTTATGATTTCTTAGGTTTTTGGACAATGTAGCGACAGGCCAATTTGAACCAAACTTGGCATACCTGAAGGACCTCAGTCTATAAAAGGCTTTGAAATTGGGAGTTGATCAACATGTTTATATGAATTATAGCAATATAGGTCATATATGGCCTCAATGATATAATGGGAAAATGGACCCACCTGAAAATAAAAAAAAATCCAACAATTTTTAAAAATAGTTTACCTACAGTGTCTACAGATTATGCCCATGCCACTCTTGCCATCATTGGATCAAATTCCTAGGACTAGTTCGAAAAGTGCTATTTTCAAACAATTGATGAATGTGACAAAACTACGCCTTTTTTAATAGGACTTGTAATTGCAAAGTTGTCAGGTGGACTGCAAGGAATCAAAAGAATCAAGTTTCATTTTCCTAAGCAAAGATTTGGAAAAGTTATGCATGATTCACAAATAGTGCCACCTAGTGGCCAAATGTTTCAAAACTGCACAGTGTGACAGTCCTGAGATGTGTGTGAACCCTAAATTGCAAAAATAGGTTTCCCCACACTACGTGTGTGAACCCCAATTATAATTCCAAAACATCTCAAGTATGCCACCTTGGAAGTAATGTAGGATTGTTTTCACACAGCAATACGTGGCATATATATATATTTTTTTTTTTATAGTTTATCTTTTGAAAAAATGTTAATAGGTAAAGATATTTCTACATAAATTTATACAATAAACCCTCAACTACTTGAAATAGAATAATATTCGAGTAATTTTAACTTCTACAGATGGTACTTTTTGCAGTGTCTCTTCCAAAAACACAACAGCCATAACTGACAAACAAAAATAGGAAATCTTACCAGAAGAGATTTCAGTCACTACTCGGATCAAGAGTTATTTCTCCTCCATCAGAGTCACAAGGGTCGACATGGTTGAGGACCACGTCCAAAGCCTGCTGTGTTCTGCAAACCTTTGCCATCTTTGCTTCTAAGTCAACAGAGTAAGTGAAATATAGCAACATGGATTTTTATCCACATGTAGGTGGATACATACATAATAGTCATAATCGTTCACACTACCACCCATCACACCCATCCCTGTTCACCGTTACCTGGTACCTGCATATTTCAATCTAATGGCTGCAACATTATATTTATATATTGTAATATTGTAATATAGTACTATAGTGAGAAACCTTTATTCTATTTTATTTCACTATTTCTTCTCCATCGGAGTCAATGGATCAACACAGTTCACACAATCACCCATCCCCCCCGTTTAGCATTACCTAGTAGTGGCTGCATGTACATAAAGGATGGCTTTTATTAGACCTTTATTCTATTTTATTTCACTTAGCATGTAGCCAGATAGGCCATTTACTTTGGTGCAGTTTATTAAAGTCTATGCACTTTATTAACAAGTTTCCTATGTCTGCGGTCATCTCTCTCCATTATAAAACTGACAACGACATTATTTGAACTATAATTCTAAAACATCTCAAGTCTGCCTCCTTTGTACTAATTTTGGATTGTTCTCACTGCAAAAGGAGACATGCTGATTGGTCAAAAATAGCTAAAGTTCTTATTTTTTCTTAAAGGGTTTTTTTTCTTCTCCATCTGAGTCAATGTATCAACACAGTTCACACAATCACCCATCCCCCCGTTTAGCATTACCAAGTAGTGGCTGCATGTACATAAAGGATGGCCTAAACATTTGGCCTGCGGGCCGGAGTTTGGACACCTCTGCATTAGGCCATCATGTCCATTAGTGCAGTTTTCATTAGCCTGCAGCAAATTCTGAAAATACTATTGAATATGGCCTGCATAAGGAGCATGAGCTCAACTCTGCCTGGCCTAATGGGATGCAAATGACCCCAGCACTGCCATTTGGCACTCTCTGCTAGAAGGAGTCGTATGAAAATGCTGGTAGTTGCAGTGTTAAAAGATTACAGTACCTTTAACAGTCACTACTACGACAAATTAACAGAATTGTTGTGCATTTGTCAACGTACCAGAGGTGTCACACGTCGAAAAGGCTCTGACAATACGGCTTTTAGCAACGGCAAACATCAACTACGGAATAGAATAGAAAAACCGGTAACGTCTAAACAAATGCTTACCAATTGCTGCAGCGCTTCAACAGCTACTTGCAAGGAGCCCCTTTCCTGCTCAGAAGAAAGATTGAAATGTGGCCAAGACAGGCCAAGATGGTGGTTTTATATTGTGAGTTCTCGAGGACCCTTAGGTATCCTGATGAGGCGCCTATTCAAAACATCAACGTGTGTATCAAAATAAGAGTTCACTGTCACGTCTTCGTGTGTGAATTTTTTTTCAGAGTGGGGTAGTTTGTATGGTTGTTATTATTAGTTTTTTGGTTCGCAGTGAAAGCGATCTTCTTCATTAATTTCAAACATCGTTGCCATCCATAGGCACTTCAGATGTTTGCTTATAATTCAATTGTAGGCACTGATTGAACTTAAAGTTTGTTTGTTTTTGCTTCTGTTGCATGTTTTATGTGTTGTAGTGTGATCACTGTTTTCAGAGTGTTTGTATATCTTACCTTGTAGGGACTTCTGCAAGTAAGGGCCTGAATAAATGGCATGTAGACATTTGTAATTAAATATTACATGCATCATACAAGTGATTTAAATAAAATAAGTATATATTATATACATATAATATATACATATACAAATGATATATACTATATAATATATATTATATACATATATACAAGGCAAGGCAAAGTTTTTGCAGATGTTGGATGGGAGGACTCGGCAGTTTGGAAGGGTAAGTCCAGTGTGGATTAATACATATTTAGGTGTTCTTTAGGACTTTTAATTTTAACTTATTAAATTGTAACCTTGCTAATTGGGAAGATACATGGAGACATGTTCCAGAGAAGCTCCATGGAGTACTCATTGTGCAAGTTTCAGTGTGACAAAACTTCACATGCTTCACTCTGCTTGTACCCCGAACATGACTGCCGTTTGTGCAGATGGCAACAGAAAACTCTATAGGTTTTGACAGTCAGCAGGGTAAAACTGCTTTATGCATAATAAATGTATGTAAAATGTATGCAACTGTAGGTATCGGGGGCGGACTGGCATACATTACTACCGGGGATTTCCCCGGTGGGCCAAGGGGAAGTATTGTTTCCATTCTAATGGGAGGTAAAAGTTAATATGCTTTACAAAACCCCTTAACCTGTTCTTTGACCATCATGTGTGTTTATTTTTTCTGGTGAGGGAATGTGGGATTTACTGTTGAGGTTCAAAGATACCTGACTGACCCAATAGTTCCACGGTTTATCTCCACCTCTATCAGCTTGCACTGGAATTTTTATGTACACCAGCCTCCTCAGTGCTGTGTGAGGCTTGAAAAATTGTGTCCCAGCACAGTGGAACAAATCCTCTTTTTGAATAAAAACTGAAAACAAAGATGCTAATGTCCACAATCACTAAAATCACTAATAAATCAAACTTGTTTTTCCACAAGCACTTTTGTTATTTTTACATCCATACATAAACATTCACGATATACGTATACATATTAAAAAATGTGATTAATTTTAAAAAGTGTAAAAATAAGAACCCAAACCAGCTAGATATATAAGAAACAACAAATCACAACAAACCAAACAGATTTCCTTTATTGACTTATTGACAAAACGTGAAAAACTTTAATGAAACAATATGGAGTTAAAGGCTAAAAATGAATAAATAAAAGACGCTGCTTTCACTGTCCACCAGATGGCGATAATGTCCACTGCTTCATGAAGTGAACCTTTTTCCGGTACAATGGCCTAGGTGCACACTTCCTCGTTGGTGTAGGGATGGTACCTTATTTCCGGTTGGTATGCGGAAGTGTCGATGTCATGGCCGAGTCTAAATTCACAAGGTGCCTGTTGGAGTTCCCGAAATTTTACCGTCAACGATGTGCGTCGTATTGTCAGAGCATCAAGTACAACGACACAGAGTCAACTTGAAAAGGGTTTCAAGTTCTACGTTTCATCCTACCTCTGCAATTTTGAAGGTAAGTGGCTGACGCTAGTTAGCTAGCTAGCCTGAGGTGGCAGTCTAATGAAGTGATGTTTTTAGTAACGAACCAACCTGTCCTAGTACTAGAAATGCCTTTTAAAAACATGTTTGTATTTCTGATGGAAGTATCAGGCAAAAGTAAGGCTAACGAGATAACAGTGAGGGCTCACTGCTACAGATCTATGAAGAAAACAGATACGCCACACCAGCTGAGAGTAGGACTGGTTAAAATGACACGAGTTCTGTTCAGTGTCACGTTCAAAGTTCTGTTGAACAAGTTCAAAAGTGAGTTCAACACAAGTTCAATCTTTTATCCTTGCTCTTACTTCACGTAAGCTGTGATAACCATAGGCATTGGTTTTCAAAGCTTACAATGGTAGCCAAATGCAGAGTAGCTGAGTGGGAATCATTAGCAGTCTATTTTGCCTATAGTAAACAAATGGGAGTTTATTTTACAGTTCGAGCTATTGTTATCTACCTCTATGACTCAAAAGCAGAATATAGTCCACCTCAGCTATTCTTCAAACTGCATTTTCTAAAATCTGTCAATCTGTCTTTCAAATCTTTCATCTTAACTTCTTTATTAACATATGGCTGCAACACTTACACCTATTAACATATTCTGATAACACTCTTCAAGAAGCAGTTGAAGTAAAACCTGCACTGTTCTGTTGTTGGTGGTGGAAACAACAAAATAATATAAATATAAGTAGGCCTGTTTCACTCCTATGTGTAAGCATTTCATCTGGAGTGAAAATGAAGTTTAAATCTAAAATATATTTAGTTTATAGTTGCTCACTGAACTAGTAGATTGAACCATGCACAACACTGTAGAATAGAAAGACAGTATAGCCAAGTGTTTTAAGAGTGATGCAAAACAGCACAAACGTTACATGAGACAATAAACAAGTGACATTCACCACTAACAACATGATGGGACAGATATTGCGCCTATTGACATTGCTGAAGTCTTCTTTTCAAGATATTAAATATTGCCTCTTGTGTATTTCAGATGACATTACGTGATTCAATGCCAGTTGTGCTCATTAAGAGCAACTGCTCTTGTGTTGCTAGTTGCGGAATCTGCAAACACTTGGTTGCATTGCTTTTCCAGACTGCTCATTATTCTGAATCTGGCATGTCTGTCGATCCCTCCTGTCCTTTCATGCACACAGACAGAACAGAAGTGGCATAAACCACCAACAATGGTTTGTCTTATTTCATTATTTAATGTTAGTTAATGTATCACAGTCACTTTACTAACACCATCTTTTAAATTAATAGGGGGTGAAGCCTGGACC
Organism: Brachyhypopomus gauderio; assembly: GCF_052324685.1. NCBI lineage: Eukaryota > Metazoa > Chordata > Actinopteri > Gymnotiformes > Hypopomidae > Brachyhypopomus > Brachyhypopomus gauderio. The sequence continues at coordinate 23,227,292 of NC_135219.1, forward strand.
CGTGGATGCCATGGTTGTCCTAAAGCCAAAACCAGGTGCTACTACAGCCAGTGGAGTTAGGTATGTAGTACCAAATTTAATAGGCAGATTACAGTGTGTGGTTAAAAAAATATATGCTTTTGATCATCTGATAAGACGATCTGATCTGTTCTCTTCAAAATTTAATTTAGCCTTGTTGTACTTCAGATTAGTGTTGTCAAAAAAATTGATATATCGATACGTATCGATACTGAACATTCTGAAACATAAGTTTAACGTGCTGGGAAATATTGGTACAAGCGCTTGAATTGAACCCTGCAAACATGACTTTGTTCATTGCGCTTCAGCGCGGCGCGTGCGAAGTTACAAAATTCGAGAGGTGCACGACCTCGCGTGCGCCGCGCTTCAGCGCAATGAACAAAGTCATGTTTGCAGGGTTCATACACCTTGTGGAATTCAAACACTTGTATGTCACTTTCAAGGTCCATTTCAATATTTCCCAGCACGAGCAAAGACACTTTGTCAGATGTTCAAAAGACGTCCACTGAAAAGCCAGAATGAAAGTTTTAGCGATGTCTTTTTTAAACGTCTATTACTGCCGTTCAGTTGCAGTTTTTGCACGTCCTGACATCCAATAAAGGTCCTAGTCAAACGTTCAGATAGAAAACTCGTCATAGACGTTCATGTTAAGTTAAAAGGTTAAGGTCCTAGTCACACTGTCAGATTTTGAACCAGTTTTGAACGTCCACCAGACATGCAAAAAAGGGTCTGGACTGACCGACGTGATACAGACTTGATTTTAACGTCTTTCTGACGTCGCATGTTTGTTGGGATAAGTTAAATATTTATACATGTACTCGAAATTATTCGCTTTTTTATCACATTATTTAATGGTTGTTTATTTTCAAAACGCCCAATCGTAACGTCTTCACGTTCTCTCATGTTTCATCCTGGAATTGCAAGATGCTCGTATTTGTTAACACAAAATAACTGTTCAGTCAGACAGATATTTGTTGTGAAATGAAGTTACAATTTCAAGCATTTTCTAACACCTTTTGTGGCCTTGTCACAGTCACACCTTATTGAGGAGGCACCAAGATCCCAAAGTGCTACACCTGAGTGGCATTCACTTAGGAGAGAAAGAGTGACTGCCTCACATTTCAGAGAGGTGAGCCACGTTAGAGGTCCAGGTGCTGCAGAAAGGATAATCCGAGGGACACGACAAACAGCACATGTGAAGAGGGGACTTGAAATGGAAACAGAGGCCTTAAAGGACTGTGCAGTTCTGAAAAACTTGAACTTGACCAAGTGTGGGCTAGTGATTCATCCAGATGCATCTTGGCTGGGTGCATCACCTGATGGACTTGTATATGACACACTTGAGCGTCCATCATTTGGGCTTGTTGAAATTAAGTGCCCAAATGCACAAAGCTATGTAGACTGCAAATTCCTCAAAGTGGCACAAGGCCTACACAAATTGAAGGAGAGCCATTGTTATTATTGGCAAATCCAGTTCCAGTTATTGATTACTGGTATGCAGTGGTGTGATTTAGTTATCTGTGCCCATGATGATATCTTTATGCAGCGAGTTTACAGAGATAGCAGTGTATTAGAAGAGGTGAAAAGGAGGTGTGACATGTTTTTCTTTAACACTTACATGCCAAAATACCTCTCTATGCCCAAGCAATAGAAAATCATAATGAAGACATGAACAATTAAAACAATTTCAATTTATTCTGTCAATTGTATTACTATTGTATTCGTTTCATTTTTTACAAATACAGTAAAAGTTAAGAAATACATAATGTATTGTGTTGTCAATTTTACATATAAAAGTGAAAGCATTTTATACAATTAATCATATTGCACTGTACCTTAACATTGCAGCCAATATTTACAGACTAGCATGACCTAAAACAGGGGTCGGCAACCTTTTTGACTCGGAGCCACAAAAGCAAAAATAATTGGAAATTTATTTCAGTGACGATGACATGTCACTCAAGCGAACCAAAACTAAATACCGGACATTTGTGAAATTCCACCCGAACATTTTTTTAAGTCTCAAAAATAATATACGGTAATTAAATACTCATTAATTCTCTTCAAAAGCTGAGCCGCATCAGAGGGATAAAGAGCTGCATGCGGCTCCGGAGCCGCGGGTTGCCGACCCCTGACCTTAAAGGGATCATTTTAAGGTTAGAGAAAAAAATAAATAAATAAATCGCCGTAATTCACATTACATCATCTGTCTAATTCTGGATTGAGATTAGCCATTGTTTGCCCAGGCTTTTACCAAGGGGCCATTTTGATAATTCACCAAAAGACAGGCAACAGTAAAAATTTGGTTTATGCTCCCTGTGATTGAAAGGGGGATCACTGTGCTGAATATTTTATGTTCTTTGACTCTGCGAATCACACGCTCAACATGGACTCTCAGTCTTGCAATGGACTGTGACGTTCTGATCTCTGACCTAGACAGTTGAGCTCTCTTTGACAGAAACGTGGGTATGTGGACTTTGCATGGAACGCAGTCTTCAACAAGGAAACCCTTGTCCACCATGATGGCCATAGATGGGTCAAGGAGGGCCACAATGCCAGACTGCTTTAAGATCTCTTTATCACTGATAGCACCTTGATAAAGAGAAGACACAAAGGTCACTGCGCCATGAGGGGCTATCCCAAGCAACCATTTGAATGTACAGTGTGATTTATAAGTGGAAAACACTTCACTCTGAAGGAGAAGGGAATTTGGAGTTTGACATCTCAGTTCTGTGGAATCTAAAATTATTTGAGTGTCAGCGTAGTCCTGAAACACATCTGGGAGGTGAGTTTTCACAGTGTCCACATCTAACCAAACATAAACAGCTCCCAATACAGTATAAAGGAAGTTGGCCCAGGTGTTAATACGACTAACAGTTGACCGATGGATTCTAAATCTATGGGCCAAATCCTTTTGCATCAGTCCCAATGACGGGTAGTACATGAAGAGAAAAATCTCATCAATTGCTTGAAGAACCTGGGGAAAAAATACATTATCCTATTGTCATATTACATTATGACTATCAAAACTTCTTTTGATGTAAAGATTAATTTGAAAATGATGACATAACATGCTTTGTATGGACAACAGGAAAACATTTACCGTTGTACTGGCAGAGTGAGGGACCTGATCAGTCTTCTCAACAGTCCGTGCGCTTGTAACCCGTATGATGATGTGGGTGGCTGGCTCTATTTGCTTCCAAAAGCCCATCAGGTGGGCATGGTTTGCAAATCTGTGGAATATAAAAGTTATATATAAAGTTATATAATCGCTATTTCATTCACAATGTATTTCAGACACCAGAGAAGGCCCATCCGTATACTGTGTCCTGCCATATTTTGTATTTACCTGGTAAAGAATCGTATGTCGTCATCAGAGGCAGAAAACCGCTCCAAACAGAACTTGCTGCGGACAGTTAAGTCTTCGATTTGTTTTCGGAGCCTTGATATCTCCTCGCGTAGCTCTTCATTTTCATTGAGGGAGAGATCAAGCGCAGCAGGCTCATTACTGACGCAGTAGTCATGTTCATGACACGGTAAGGGGTCATCATCATCATGGTCAGTCTGCATCTCTGTTAGATCAGTGTTGGGTGGACGCTCTGTTCTTTCCCATACTCCAGATCATGGAGTTGGAATAGTATAGTTATTCCATTGAAATAGCACAGGAAAAGCTCCAGGTCGCAGTCGTCGTCGTCCAGCAGGAGTGGGAGGTTCGAGCAGATCAGCAGCGATAAAATGTCGCAAACACACTCGGGAAGTACTCGTGACGATAAAATGATCTCTCCTGATCTTAACCACCCATTGTTTCTGCAGTTCTGAGTCCTTTGGAAAGGTGTGGAAGCTCAGGTAGGAATTACACCTTGTCGATGCTGTGCAGAATGGCACACAGCAGTGGTGGTTGGACCTGCTGTCTGTACGTTGTTGAAACGATACTTTTTTTTGTTTACCCGTCATGTTTAGGACACATAAACGGACAGGAGATGAAGCAAACATCATCATCAAGGTTGGCAAGCTATCAAAACATACCAACTCAAAGGGTTAACATGATATCAGGCTCATGGGACAAAAATGATGGGAAACAAACACAAGTTGTAATATCCACAACATTAACATTTTCTTAATCCAAAATCGGCGCTCTGAACCAAACCTCGTCTTTATCAAGTCTAAACTAAACTTATAAAGGAGCAGCAGCAATAACTAAGCATTATATACCAGCCAAAGATAGAAGCTGTAGGTGGTTAGCGCCTAAGGCCAAGAAGCTACAGGGGCTAGCTAAGCAAACTAAAAGGCACAGGTGGTTAGAGAGCAAAGCTAAAGGTTGCACTCCAGTTATGTAGCTTAACTAAATCCCCAACCCATAAAACTCCGTATACAAGTGAAACATACCTGCTTTAACCCCGTCAAAACTACTAATGGCTCAGTTCTGCTCCCACAATAGTACTGCACCAGGAGGCGCCTCGTCTGGGCCTCTCCCTCGATATAAGAGCAGGCAGGCCCGTTGACAGTCTTGCTGGGGCCCGGGACAGGAAAGATTCATGTGACCCCCCCCCCCCAGCGCCAGCGGCACGAGGGTTCGCGCGAAAATGACGTAATCGCAGTGGCTCCGCCCATGCGCGAGGGCCTCGCGCGCTGTCGGTTCGCAAGGTCGTGCACCTCTCGAATTTTGTAACTTCGCGCGTGCCGCGCTTCAGCGCAATGAACAAAGTCATGTTTGTAGGGTTCATACACCTTTATAAGGTGGAATTAAAGCACGTGTACGTCACTTTAAAGGTCCATTTCAATATTTTCCAGCACGTTAAACTTCATTAAGTTAAATATTTATACATATACTCGAAATGATTCGAAATAATTCGCTTTTTATCACATTATTTAATGGTTGTTTATTTTCAAAACGCCCAATCTTAACGTCTTCACGAGAACTGTTCAGTCAGACAGCTATTTGTTGTGAAACGAAGTAGTTACAATTTCAAGCATTTTCAAGTACTTTACCCTAAATTCCAGCACTTTTCAAACCTGGAACACAATGCAACTTTAAAATTCGTCAGGTAAATGTTTTTCCTTTCTTTTCTGCGCTCCAGATTTCTGTATTTACTTTAACTATCCACCACTGTATTTCCCGCTGTTGGGCGGATACCGGCCGGCTACAGTCGGTGCTGGATCAAACCATTTTCCAGTGGGAGGCGGGGGTGTATGCACTTAATGGAAAATATGCAGATAGGTAAAAAACATATATATTTGAGCCATTGAGCTTATTATGAGTACATAACTTTATATTAATGAAAGATTTCAAGATTATTTAAAAATTATAGACTTTAAATAAAAAATAAATTGCTGGGCTCTTTGATGGGCCCCCCTGGCCCTAGGGCCCGGGACAACAGACCCGGTTGTCCCCCCCTGTCGACGGGCCTGAGAGCAGGACTAAACACTTAGTACTGGACACTAGTCTCACATTTAAAAGCAGAATACATGAGTAAAAATGCACCGTACCTTACAACAGCGAACACTCCGTAAAGTCGAGCTCACGCTCCAACCCTGTCGTCCCGTTGTGCTGCTTAGCTTAGCCACGCTATTGCTGCAAGGACCCCATGGTGCCCTTATCACATGCCTGATTACAGGCACACTGCAGCCTGTAACTACTCACTCCTCCCATACCAACAAATCTGTGGAGGGAGCTAAAGATCAGGGTGATGGCAAGGAGACCCTCCAACCTCCAAAGAGTTGGAGCTCATCACTAAAGATGAATGGACAAAAATACCAGTGGAGACATGCAAAAAGCTGGTCAGCAATTACAGGAAGCGTTTGATTGCTGTAAATAAAGGCTTTTCTATTAATTATTGAGAAGGGTCTGAATAATTTTGGACATGCTACTTTTTGTGCAAATGTGAATAAAAGCTGAGAATTTTTTTTCCCCACAATGATGCCTCTTGTACATCATCGTATTATCTCCTGGGAGATTTCCAGTCAAAAATATAATTTCTGGTTAAATAAAAGTAAATTTAAGTCAAAATTTGACAGGGGTATGACTGTGTATATATATATATATATATATATATATATATATATATATATATATATACACACACACACACACACACACACACACACACACACGCGCGCGCGCGCACACACACACATCATGAAAGCACGTATTTGTAATGCACTTAGATGTATTTATGATACATATGTGAAACAAAAGTTAATATCATACTTTGCTAAAAGGTAAAAACATGTTTTTACTTTTTGTTCTTTCTGCATGTTTAGGGGTTAGTGATGTATTCTGTATTACAATACAATGTGGTATACTAATTCAAATGTTTTATGGAAGTTGTTTTAAGTTTCTTATATTTTAGCCTGTAGCAACAAGGAACACAAAAAATTCCAAGTCCAGCATTATGTCTGCACATACCGCTTCAGTCAGGATCACTTGGAACTTTTGTTCCATTCTGTCAGGGCATCAGGTAGAAATTTCACATTATAATTAGTCTTTTCAGTCCGTGAGCCAGAGCGGATATTGGTACCATCTGGGTGGGCATTCTAGTAGAGAATATACATCACTTGTTTACAATATTATAGACCTCTTCAGACACCTATGCATTTGTTTTTATAGCCTACCTGTGGAAGAAACATGGTTATACAGTTATTACCATACTTACATTTCATAGCCTGTGAGGAAACATGGTTATACATTTTCCATACTTACCCTCAGAAGATGTGTCTTTGATGACTATGAGTGTCCTCATTAAATATCTCTGTCATCTAAGTGTGCAAATGTTTTAGATTTTTTTAGGAGGCTGGAATAACAGTCCCACTGCAGGGCAGTTCCAGGGCATTTTCCATCATCTGATGGTGCACTGTGGTGTCTCACCAAGTACGTCGGGCAACGTGGCAGCACAAGATGAGACTGTATCACTATCGGCTGCAGACATGCACTCTGCTTTAATGGTAGAAGAAGAGCTCCCGTCCCCATCTGCAAACATTTCTGCAGTCATATGTGACCACAGTTACCTGCCCACCTGCTTTGGTGGTCTTGTGGACAATGCCCTGGTCTACATTTCAGGGTTTGTTGTCTGAAAAATTCTGAAAAAACTGTCCTGTGAGGTGTGCCGTGCAAGCTTTGTCAAAGCTGCTGTACCCTCATCCTTTGACCAGAGCTACCACCTGCCTCAACTTAAAAACAATGGTGGTCTGATGATCCCCTCAGATGGAACAGTGAAGGTGGTCAGAGCAGCAGAGCGTGTGATACGCCAAAAATCAACAGGTGTCAGTGTGTCCTTTGTCAACCAGTTCGTTCGGGCTGAGATTGGTTCTGAAGATGTGTTTTTACTCGGGGAGCACATTGCAGAAACATGTTCCTGTCATTTGTTGTCTCTGTATTTCACAATTTAAGGCTGCACCACATCGCAAAATTAACTACCCTGGAGATAATGAGTGCCAGCACATGCAAGAAATTGTGCAAAAACAGTTATTTTTTCAAATAATGTATGATGAATGGAATGTTCTTGGGGAGGGGCTTATAGAATATAATGGGGTGTAACTAGGCAGAGGGGGGACGAGCCTGGGAGAGCAGGCTCGTAATGTATGTGATGACGGGATCTATGTGACTTTGCAGTCACCGATCTTTAAACTCTGATTAAGAGGACTCAATTTAAGACTGTTTTATTTCTTTCCATGAACGCGCGTTGTAAATATGTATATAGCTGTAGGTGTCTCAAATAAATGTGCAAAGGAAAATTGCACAGTAGGGGGCGAGAACGAGTCCAGAGATAGTTTGTGAGGTAGAAATCAGCTCAGCTGTTCCAGAGTCTGATGCACAGTCTATCAGAGCTACAATCCCGGCAGCAGACTCATCTGGATTCTCCATGAAATCAAACATTTTGTTGGTGATCCCACATTCTGGACTGAAATATTGAACAGCGAGGGGAAACATCTTCCTGTTGCTTTTATTTGATGCATCTGTGTGTAATGAGAATGGTCAGGATTTATCTGATGTTAGGGCCTTCACAACGTCACTCACTGCCTTTGGAGCAAGGACATCTTTAACCACTGCCTCTGCCTTTGTTCTCCCTAAATTTTGAATCTGAAAGAATATTTTGAAAGAATATTTTGATGCAGTTTATGTGCACAGTCAGCACTGTTGTAACTGAGGTTGTGACTGTGTGGTGCTGCGGTAACCTGGAGAGAATGAGTGAGATGACAAATTCTTAATTAAATTGAATCAGACCATTCAAACAGTTAAACAGAGGTTTAGATTTAATCTATTGACATGATTTGTTCTTTCAATAGTAGTTTCAATAGGAAACTGAATCAGTAATAACAATGTTCTGTACCATATCATTGTCAATATTTTACAAACCTTTCAATTTGCCTTAAATTCATCTTAATTTACCTTAAATGATGCTATTCAGTCATCAATGTGCCTCTTCCCACTCACATTTGCATCTCTACATAAGCTTTCGTTTCTGGGGACGTGGTGGAGTGTGGAGCAGAAGACATTTTTTTGTGGGACGGGTGTGTGGCGTGACGTCTGTTGCTAGGAAACGGTGATGGCAGCGCCAGCAGGTCCGTAGCAGGCCGGGGGTCCTAAGAGGATCCACCACCATTTTGCTGGCCTTAGTATTTCCTGTTTTTTTATTTCATGCTGAATTGTTACATTTATTGGTGATGTGTGTGTGACAGAGATGAGTATTGGACACTTGAAAATACTCCTCTGGGCCGACGCCGGTCACCATGCCAATGACAACAATTTACACAGAAGAACAATTTAGACCTGTAAGGGATAATGTCCATTTTGGTGTAGGCATATCCGGTTAGGCAGGAGGTGGCTGGCCCAGGATGGATCTCTGGAAAAGGCTTGTCTCTCCTCATCTGTGTTCCTCGAGAAAATAAAACAGGGAAAATTAGCTCTGTATAAGGACATACACAGGACAGATGAGATTATAAACATTTCTGGAGTGTGGCAGCAACTCCGGCATTAAATCAGGTATTCATCAGTGGCCCTGTGCCTGCAGGGGGCTGCAATACGTTCTCAAGGCTACTGGCATTAAATGTTTGGCTGCAGAAAACCTGCAGGTCAAATGGACTGAACTTCATTGACAACTTCAATCTGTTTTTTGGGAAGAGAGAATTCTTCAATCGGACTGCAAACTAACAAGAGGGGTGTCAATCTCCTGTCAGAAAACTTTATTTTATCTCTGTGTAACTTCTCTGTTTCAACTGGTGAAGAAACGTCAGCGTTAACACCCAAGGACACCGTCGCCACTACAGAGACACAACATCCTCCCCCCACAGAGGATGCGGAGTAATTAGATGGGAGCCATGTGCTGTATCAGCTGCCAGAAACACCACAACCGAATAGACAATCCACACCATCCTCCACCTCATCATCACCTCACCTGAACTTCCCAGAAACCATGGAGAAGCTTGTATCTGTAGGGACAAGACTGACACTTTCACTGTCAGCGAGTCCTCAGGTACAGCGGCAAATCACCTCAACTTCTCCCCCACAGTCCTTAATAAACAAATCTCCCCCACAACCTCAAAGTAAAAAAACAAGCTCATAATCCACCAAATAGACAGCTCCGCTCGCGAGCTCATCACCAGCAGGAGCTCCACCCACCCTCCACCACCGTAAAGGAAAATTAACATCTTTTGGGTCCGTGCTGCTACAGTGTTGATATCAGCGGTACATATTTTCAAAACAAGCATGGACCCTGTGTCCCAATTATCTCTCCCATTCCAGTTCTGATCAGAAGCAGAAAGAACAAGGAGTTTAGGTCAGATACTGTGAATACATCCAACCTACAGTATGTTGGAAGTATCTCAGTCTCTGAACCAAAATGCACAGGTTATTAAGTTAGCTCTACTAAATATCAGATCTATTACAAACAAGTCTTATCTAATTAATGATTTAACTACATCTTATGGGCTTGATTTCATGCTTTTAACAGAGACATGGTTAAATTCATATAGTGCTGATATTGTGCTAACTGAGTCGGCTCCACCAAACTTTAACTTTTTAAATGTTTCTCACAATGGCAAGAAAGGGGGAGGTGTAGCAATGCTGTTTAATGATACTTTCCAATGCAAGCAGTTACCACTTGGCGATTTCACATCTTTTGAATATTTGAGTGCAATTTTAAAAGGGGTACAAAGAATATTACTAGTAACTGTCTACAGGCCTCCTGGGTACAATGCTAATTTTATTGATGATTTCACAGATATGTTATCTTTTATTTCTACTGAATTTGATCATTTTGTTATTGCTGGTGATTTTAACATTCATATTGATAATCCCAATAATAGTTATGCCAAAGAATTCTATGATGTACTTGAATCTTTTGAACTTTCTCAGCATGTGTCTGGAAGCACGCACTGCCATGGTCACACTTTGGATGTGGTTATCTCAAAGGGTCTTAACATTTCAGGCTGTATTAAGGATGTTGCATTGTCTGATCACTACTGTGTATTTTTTGAAATGTGGATTTCAATCCATAGCAATGCCAGGTAGGTTAGGTTAAAGAAAAGACAGATAAATGAAAGGACAGCTGCACTTTTTGTTACCAAAGTGTGCTCTGCACCTTGCCAACTATCAGGCTCTGTTGATACTCTGCTGGATAGTTTCAACTCAAAAACTGCCAGTATTTTGGATCAGATTGCACCAGTTAGAGTTAAAACCATGCAATGTAAGCAGAAAGCTCCATGGAGAAATGATCCTGCAGTTCAGCACCAAAAAAGAGAATGCAGAAAGGCTGAGCTCAGATGGCGTAAAACCAACCTTCACGTACAAAGATTTTCAAAGATAGGCTGCGTGATTACAATAAAATAATGTGCAAAGCTCGACAATCCTTCTTCTCTAGCATTATTAACAATAGCAAAGTGCTTTTCACTATGGTTGACAGACTAACAAACCCACCTACATATATGACCCCTGAGCTAGTTTCAATTGAGAGATGTAATGAGTTTGCAAAATTCTTTAATACTAAAATCCATAATATCAGACAAGCCATCTGTACGCCTACATCCACCAATGAGCCAATTTTCTCTCCAAAACCGGAGTTGTATAATCCAGGTTCAGAAAGTAAAAGTCCTCACCAGGATTTTGCTCAGGCTTCCTGGATTGTGTTGATTCCACTAATTTTACATGGAGTGCACTAATTAAAAAAATCTATCAAGCTTGAGCAAAATCCTGGTGAGGATTTTTACTTTCTGAACCTGGATTATACAACTCTGTCCAAAACCACGCAAAATGTTCAACATGTCCCAGTTTAGTACTATTAACGAAGAAGGTTTAATTGATACAGTGAGTCATCTCAAATCATCCACTTGCAGCCTTGATAATGGTAATGACCAACCAAGTTTTTAAAGAATGTCTTTTCCGCAATATCAATGAACATTCTTCAAATAGTGTGACAGAAATTATTGATTATTGACTAATCATCATTGATTAGATCATGTTTAGTTATTATAAGAGATCATTATGAACTTTATGATTTAGGACATGTCCATTCTGACTAAGCAGAAGGACTACAATAATGAAGTAGTGTGTTTCAGTGTAATCATGTACTTATGTTCAGTTCATATTATGCATGTGTGCTATACTGTGACCCAGGTCAGGGAGAGTGCTGAGCGTAAGAGCACTCTGTTAACTGGTAGTCACTAGGCTACTAGTCTTGGGTCATTTAGCTTTCTCTGTGTTCAACTGATACATCAGTTGCTTCCGCTAACTCTAGGGAAGTCCATATTAGGAGATACACACATGTGAGACAAAGTAGCCTGCTGGACGCTTATGTTTTGGAACATGCTGTGCTAAAGATAACCTGCTGTTAGAACTGCTGAATTGTGTTTAAGATTGTATATAAGCAGGGGGACTGCCCCCCTGCCTTCAGAGTTGTCATGCTTGAATGAGACTCTCGTGTCTGTGTCTGTCTTTGTCCTATTTATATATATTTATATTTTTGTAATAAATTAATCATTTAACCACGTCTGAGTCCTCATCCATTTCCAGAAAATTTCTACGACAATAGTAAATTCTTCACTCATGTCAGGTGTATTTCCGAGTGCATTAAAAACTGCAGTTGTGAAGCCTATCTTGAAAAAGAAAACTCTAGATGCAAACTTGTTGAATAATTATAGACCAATTTTTAATCTACCCTTCAAGGTAATTATGCACTTTCTGTCCACAAATAGCTGTTTAGACCAATTTCAGTCTGGCTTCCGACCTAATCATAGTACTGAGACTGCACTCATTAGGGTTATCAATGACATTCGGGTAAATACAGACTCAGGAAACATGTCTGTTCTACTACTGCTCGATCTCAGCGCTGCCTTTGACACCATTGACCACAAAATTCTCATAGATAGACTTGAGAACTGGGTTGGACTCTCAGGAACTGTCCTAAAATGGTTCATACCTTATGGGGTAGTCTGCGAGATTAAGCACTAGATCTGGAATTTTCTGTCTTGAGGCCTTAGGGCCCAGGAGGAGAACTTCTGTCTTGTTCTCATTAAGTTGGAGGAAGTTTAGAGACATCCAGCTTTTAATATCTCTTACACAGGCCTCAATTTTTCCTAAATTGAGCTTGTCGTCATGTGGGAGTAGCGTTTCAGGCAAGCCTGCTGGTTCTCGTTTCCGAGAGTAAATATGCACTATTTACTGAAATTCGTACTATTTTATTATTTAGAACATTCCTTTATTGTTAGAATTAATATTAATTATACATTTTTATATATTAGATATTATATTTTTATATATTATATATAAATTAGACTTGCCTTTATTTATAAATTCTGTATATTTACATATTTCAGTATAAGAATGTCTAGAAATCCAGTTTGCAATCTGCAATCTAGAAATAAACTGTACCAAAATCATACCATTGCAAGCACTGTTTTTATTATACAATAAAAAAAGAACAATAATAAAAAGACAATTCTGGCGTCCACATCTGAAGCTGTGGAATTGATGTGGACGGTGCTCACGGCTTGAGAGCGGGCAGTTTGAGGGCGGGCAGTTTGGTGCTAGGCGACAGGGCCGGGAGGGGCGGAGAAAGGCCTTGGCCACGAAGCTTCAGCCTCTCGATCTTGGGTCGCCGTAACTGGATCTTCTGCTTGGTCTTGTCCTCCGAGGTCAGCTGCGTAACTGCCCTCTCTGCCATTGCTGTGGTCACAGGGTGACAACGAATCAAAAAGTAAGATACTGGAAGGGGGGAGTTTTTATATAAGCAGCCTTTGACTGTTACGCTGCTAATAATACAGCCATATAAATAGCACCTTCCAGTGTTGAAAAGACATCCTTGAATTATGCCGCTAATACAAAGTATGAGAAAGTCTTAGTATGTGTAGGATGAGAGAAATGTTAGTTGTAAGAACTACATTGGTCATAACAAAGCAGCTGTCTGCCCCCATTTTTTTCCACTTACTCTTGCGTATAGAAGGTGAAGTCACTCCTGGAGTTACTGATTCCTGGTCTTTAGGCCCATGCGGTTCATGAAGCCCATTAAAGACCAGTCATCTCTGGTAGGGGAGGTGTTGTGCTGCAGGCTCTTAAGGGGGACCCCGTTGGCTTCATTCTGCTGCAATGTGGTCAACCTCGTGGTCTCTGTCTCCTCCACCTTCTGCTGCAGTGTGATGGACATTGTGGTCTCTTTCTCCTCCACCTTCTGCTGCAGTGTGGTGGACTTTGTGGTGTCTTTCTCTTCTCCCTGATTGGGAACAACAATGATGGAGCAGTCAGTGGCTGAAGTGGTCTTGCTGTGTGACTTTGGAAAGGGCCGCGTCCTGATGCGTCGGACCAACTGATTCTGGAGATTTTTTCTCAGTCTGTTCTTCAATTTTCTTGTGAAGGCCACGATCTTGGAAATATTTGGCCTACCCCGAACAGCTCGGTTTGAGAGATGCAGTTGCTTCGAGCATATTGGAAGCTCTCCTGCCGGAGAGGGTGTAGCTCTCTCCTGTGCTGTGTTTTTTTGAGTGCTCTCCTCATGCATGCCTCCCAGTCCAGGTGAGTCCTTTACCGCACAAGTTCTCCATGATGTTGGTGTCTGCAGGTTCTTGCCTTTTTTGTCACCTGAGTCACCTTTACTTGGTTTGGGTCCAAGCTCATGGAAAACCTGGATGGACTGCGCCAATTGTTGAACAAGTTTCTTTCTACTTGTCTGGCTCACCTCAGTGGGCCCAGCGTTTGTGGCAGCGGATGTTCCTGAGGTGACCTGTTTCCTGTTTTTTCCCTTTCCCTGGATGGTCCTGGCAACAGCCTGTTCAGCATCTGCCCTCTTTTTTTTACTCTCATTCTTATTATTGGCACCTTTCTCTTTCTTTCTCTTACTAATCTGCCTCTTCCCTGCATCTTTCCTCTCATGTTCTACTGGACTCTTACTCTCACATCTCAAATCTTCTCTGTTGTTCTCTTGGCTGCTGGCCTTCCTCTTCCTCTTGCTGTGTGCATGTGATGATTCAGGGTCTCCCACCATCACTGACGTCTTAGGGACTCCGAGTTCTGAGACGTCCTTTCCTGTGGTCCAGTCATTGTCTTTATGACCTAATCTCTTATGTTGAGGTGAATTGCAGGACCCTTCTTCCTCTATCATCTTTCTGAGTCTGGCTTCAAAGTTCCCAGGATCATACACATCAAAACTTATTTTACGCTTTGCCTGGTCTGTCCTGCTCTCCTCCTGTTTCCTGAGTGGGACAAAAGTGCTCTGTGGGCTGGGCATGGTCTGGAGCTGCTGACTCTGGCCAAAGGCTGAGTGGGGGAGTCCTCCTAGAACCATCAGGTTTGGTTGTGGGTAATTCCCATAATACGTCCACGGAGACACCAGTGGGGGAACCACACCTCCAAATGTTGGGATGTGTCCTATCCAACAGAAATACTGGCATTGTAATATTGTGTTTTCACAAATTTAAGGTGGATGCATTGTTGAATACAATTGAAAGTTAGCATCTTAGGATATGTGTTTCTTAGTCAGTTTTGATCTTTGTAATGTTATTATTAAGGCTTTGTAAGAAATGTTAACCTACCAGCAGCTCTGACAGGATGGACTGGAATGTTCTGGACAGGGTTACCCATGAATAGTCCATTTCCTGTTCACAAATTATATTGATTCTTAAATTATATCCAGTCATCTTACAACAGTTCTCAGGACACTTATTTTTTTTAATAGATAAGAATTACTATTTGCAGGGTTGCCAACTCTCACGCATTGAGCGTGAGACACCGTCTTCACACGCTCTCACGCCACACATCCGATTTCTCACGCTGAAAAAAAATCTAGTTTATTTACCTCTGAACAGTCCTGCACGGATCCGTTTTTTGAGACCCGCACCCACCCATATCCGCAGAGTACAGCACCCACCCACCCGCGAACCCGTGGTTCAAAGTTAAATCTGTACCCGCCCGGACCCGTTAATATTTTACCCATTACCCACCCGTACCCGTGAAAAATCACACAAATCGAAAGTATTGCTATAGAGCACTTTATTTTACAATGCGCCTCTGAAAAAACGTCAGTACAACACAAAATAAAATCTAATGTTGCGGTGCAGGAACAGTAGGCTATTCCTATCTAAAAGTAGCAACTGGTAAAACGCAAGAAAATGTATGTAGCCAACCGGTGCCATAACACAATGCAAAACGAGAGGGAACAAATGCCAGTATAACAACTAAATAAAATCGCATAGGTTCACAGTGGTAGTAGTTTCTTATCTGCTGGGAGCAGCACGCTAAGTTCTCTCTCCTCATTTTTCTTTGTTCTAGCACGGCCACCCATTTAGCTTTGAAACCACCAAGCAAGCTACAATAAATGCCCGGTACTGCGTTATAACCAGCCTCTGCTCATGTTTCCGCTGGAAAAGAACCGAAGTTTGGGTATTACCCCAGAACGGGTGAAGAGTAAAGTTCAGCCCGCTCTGGCCAACGGAGCTACGGCATAAGTAAGCTCCCCTGAGCTTCGCCACCACCATCGGGAGGCGCTAATCAGGCAAAAGGTAACACTATGTTCATTACGTAGCAAATAAAAGCCTACTAAAAATGACCACATATTCATGTGCTACCCACCCGTATTTAACTTACCCGCCCGCATACCCACCCGTAAAATTGCGGTATGTGTAAAACCCACCCGTTTCAGCATATTACCCGACCCGGTGCAGGACTCTACCTCTGATCCATATGATTCAATGAGTTACTAGTTCGCTCTGGCGCCAACCACTGGCGATCGATCGATCGCGATATAATACTTAATTTGTATCCGTTTTACACCCCGCCCGGTGACAATTTAACCCGCCACCCGTCAACAACTTACGTTCGCAACCCCGTCAATAATTTACACTCGACCCCCCCTCCAAGTTCAAATCTCACTCCAAGTGAAGTTCAGAAGTTGGCAACCCTGTATTTGTCATTTTACAAAAGAAGAATACGTGAAATGGAGTCTCACTATACCTGTGTACAAAAGGTGGTTGTCATCAAAACTCATATCGAAAACACAATCTTAATCAAAAGTACAAACTTTTGAGGTGAGAAAGTTCTGTTTGTAGATATACACGTGTGAATAACATTTATATGGCGCGTTTTTGACGCAACAATTGATTTCGAACTAAATGTAGGCTTACTGTTGTCATAGTAATTTATCAACAGAACAGTGCTCAAGTGTTCTATTGATTAATTACCATGGCAACAGTAAGCCTACATTTAGTTCGAAATCATTTTTTTTTACAAAATAAATGAAGAAAATTCAAGACATTCATAATGAATATGCTTTAATACGGATTGTGTCTTCCGCCAAAAAGTAGTTCCACAACAAGTGAACTGAACAGTTCCCTGGCCTACCTAAAAAATAAAATAATGATTAACTACAAGACAGCTGCTGATACTGTAAAGCTCACCCTTTGTAGTGCAGATAGAGCCATATAACTGCCTAAGTATTAAGTTTAGCTCAGCCTTTTCAAATGTTCCCAAATTGACCTTAAAGTCGTTTTGTAAGAGCCAGTCCATGAAACACTTTGTAGCCCACTTTGTCAAATTCTATTTTGTTCATTTCGAGCCAGTTCCAGTGCGTTCAGTTGTTCTCACAAACGCTAGAACACTTAGAACACTTCTAAACCAATCAGATTGTGAGGTCGGAACTAATTTGTATAAAATCCCTATAGCGCACGGCCTCGAGTGGATTATTCTTTTTATAAAATACAAAATACAATATAACAAAATGCTCCAATGTTTAATGATATGAAGTTGATTTGTGTGTGCAGTAAATAATTCTTATAGTTCTTCTGTGAAGTAGTTAGGGTAGTTTGGTTATGGTTTCCATCTCACGACATTTAAAGAGTAAACAATTAACATTTCTACTGCGCGTGATTTAGAGACTCTGGTGCTCAACCGGTGTGACGCTCTTCTTTGCTGGTACGCCAGTGGTGCTTGACACTGGGAACCTTATTCTGAGGGGGCGTTTCACTGGCCAATTCCCTATTAAACGAACTAAATAAATTATTCTATAAGAGGAACAGTGAGTAAGTGCACGAGTGAATTGTAAATAGTTTAATATTTGCCCATGTAGCTGGTGATTTTAGTAGACATGGCTGTGTCATTTCTGTTAGCTTGTAGCATCAATATTTTGATAGCTAGCTAACTAGCAAAAATAATTTCAAAGTTACCAACATTGTCAGCTCAAACTGAAAAATGTTTGTAAATTGTTCTTAGACAATATATTAAAACATTGCTTAGCATAATACAATTTTTTTAGCACCCCGTTTAACAAAAATATCCCCTCAATTGTATTTTCATGTTTCACTATGCTTTCGACAACGACTTACAACCAGAAATTGCAATGCTTTGTTTCAGTGTGTTAGTGTATTAGACTGGAGAGACTACCATTAACTTCTGTTGTGACTTCATCATTCCATCTGTAACTAGGAGTTACGTTTATTCTGGCAGCACTTCACGCCACATGTCCCTGCTGTCCATGGTGCTGAAACCTCAACCTCCACAAACAATCTGGCTCTAGTCAGTCATCTTACATCTTACAGTCATCACCACACATTGCACTTCTCCCTGAGATTCTTCTCTCAATACAGCTTGCTTTTGTCCATATCACAGTATGACAATAACACAATCCCTCTCAGGACTTCTCACATCCTCAGGTGTTCTTGAGTCTTTGCATTCTGCCTTTAATGCCCAAGGCTCACAGACATTGGAAAACTACATTTTACATCACATCACAGATGTAATTAACAGCATTTCCATGATCACCTTTAGGTTGACTCTCTGTTGAGGGCCTATATACCAACAAATTTTTATCTTCGAGAGGGACCTCAGCAGTTAGTCTTACTGATCAATGTTGTCAAAACATCACAAAATGTAGCAATTGCTGAATGTACAATGTGTAGAATCATTTTATTCTTGTTATATGAACACGTAGGCTAAACGATTGCATCAGATCAAAGACATACATACCCAGAGATCTTGTCATGATCAACCTCTTCTCCAAATTATGAATATAAAAACATTTATGTTTTAAGTTGAATCAGTCAGCTGATCTAAGGCTGGCTTAATTGGGTAGTGTATGGGGCCTAGGATGTGGTTGTTATGAAAATATTTTTTTCTTCATTATAGCTCTGAACTCTGGAATATTGGTGTGCTGCAGGAAGTAATTCAAGGCTGGTGTCCCTTGTTTTGGAATGTGGTTTTCCTTCTGCATGTGGTTCGTCATCTGTTCAGGAATTCATGCAGCAAACTGTGGTTGTAGTGGACTGATGCATGTGTGCATTTTCCTGGTGCTTGAAAACAGAACAAATCACACCACCACCACTCCAGACCCAATCAGGGAGGGGTTCAACTCATATATGGGTTTAGCTCATTCAACAGATGTTAACATGACAACACTCTGACAACAATATTAGAGAATTAGAGACATACATAAAAGAAGAAGTGATGTGAATGATAAATAATTCTAATCTTATTCTTAAGAGCCCTACACTTCTTGATGGTCAATAATAGTAGTCCAGGACTGTGGAAATACAGCCATAGCAGGGGGGAATTCGGGGTGGTGAGAGGAGCCAGGGCAGTGGGTTGATCCTTCCTCATAACTGGGTAGGCAGGAGGTGGCTGGCTTAGGGGGGATAGCAGGAAAGGCTTGTCTCTCCGCGTCTCAATATTTCTCGGGTAGGAGGGCAGCCAATTGGAAAAGAAACAGGGGCGATTCGCTGTGCATGGGACTATATGTGGGACAGAGGACATTTAAACATTTCTGGAGTGTGACAGCAACTCCAGCATTAAATTATTACAGCCCAGCTAAAAGGGCAGAACCAGAAATTAACACAGACGTGGGAGCATCCTGAGACATTGGCATCCATCCACTACACTGTCAACCAACTGCTAAACTAAATAAGTAAATGTTAAACCTAGACTTAAAGATTGAGACTGTGTCACAGTCCAGTTAGTTGGGGGATCTTATTAGAAAAGGCTCTTCTACTTGCTGTTACCTTATTAATTATTGGAACTAATAAGAAGCCAGCATGTGATCATAGTAGATGTGGGGGTTCATAGTCCAGTAGGATGCCAAGATTTTGGGCTACTGAGCCAGGTGTAATGGGGTAGTCTGCCAGATTTAGCATTAGATCTGGTATTTTCTGTCTTGCGGCCTTTGGGCTCAGAAGGAGAACCTCAGTTTTGTCACTATTAAGTTGGAGGGAGTTTAGCGACATCCAGCAGTTAACATCTCTTACGCAGGCCTCAATTTTTCCTAATGTGGATTTGTCCTCATGTTTGGCTGAAATGCAAAGTTGGGTGTCATCTGATAAGCAGTGAAAATTGACACCATGTTTGCTTATAACTATGCCCAATGGTAGCATATATAACGTAAATAATAGTGGATAATAGAGATGTGAGTTGCCAGGTTATTTTTTTTACTTGAGTTGAAGGTTGCTTTTTTTCTAATTTTTTCAGAGTGAGGTTATGCTTTTGCAATTAATAAAATAATAATTTAAAGGCTTTTAACATATTTTACCCAGGGGTGCCAATATTTCTGGAGGGCGATGTATCAAATACGGGATATTGTCACAATTTGTGACAAAATCATCCTTCAAAAGTTATTCATGTAGATTATTTTCAAAAACCTTTGCTTATGCACATTACATGACTGACTGGTTGGCCCATGAATAATTGTTTACAAGGAAAATAGTGAATCCCTCAAATTATATACTGGATACATTCAACCTAAGACATGTTAACCTGTAACTCACTAATAATGGTTACATGAGTAACACTGAAAGTAAACCAGAAGACAATATGACTCTCTTGCAATTAAAAAACAAAATTATGTTCCTGATTCACTTCTTGTTAAGGCTCCTTATTCTGTCCAGCTGTCTGTGGTCTCTACTCCAGGGAGAAGCACTGGAGACCTACATGATGGAGAGTAAGAAAGAGGCAGAAAAGCAAAATAAAGACCAAACACGGTTCAGTGTTTTTCTGAGAAATGAGTGATGTGTTAGGGTTACACAAATCTCAAAAGATGAAACATCAGATGACCTGAAAACGCCATCCGTATTGATGGAAGTACCCTTAAACTCTCTGCTTACCCCTGTTTGCTGCAAAACACACACAGAGTAAAAATGCCTTTAGATTTAATTTTCCAAAAAAACTCACGAATAAGTCTAAATGCAATCAGGCAGGAGGAAGCACTAATATATAATAATAAGCACTAATATAATATTAAGAGGAAGCAAAAATATTCTGTACTGATGACGCTGTGCTGAATTACCAGAGGACATGATGATGAGTCTGATTAATGAGACAAGCTAGTTAAAACCATTTATAGTCCAGACTCTTAGTTACCTTGATGGCATTTGATATAGAAGAGATGATGTTGCACCACGTGACCAGCGTGAATGGTCCATGTAAGGTTCTCTTTATGTCAAGGAACTTGAAGGTGCAGACCTTCTCTACTGAGAACCCCACAGGTTCATCAGGTCCCTCGTCACACAGCAATATTTCCCTGAGGCATATTAAGTAGCAGGTCTTCATCTTACATCTCATGAGACCTGCCTCATCATTTTATGAAGTTTGTTGTCTAAAGAGGTACATTCACAAGCACTACAATGGGTAGTGGGGAGCAGTGGATGCACCATTTTTTTCTTGCGTGAGACACAGTAACATTTTGTCAAAGCTACGAGCTAAACAGAAGAACTGCTTTGCTGTTGGCTGGTCAGAGGTCCAACATGCTACTGCACTGGTGTCTTTATACTTTGTTTTCCAAATAGTTGTAAGTAAGTGTGTCATATTTGTCCATTTTTTTCACCGCAATCAAAATTTGTCCTCCGCTTTTATCCATCTGTGCAGTTAGAACACACACACACACACACACACACACACACACACACACACACACACACACACACACACACTAGTGATTACTAGGGGGCTGTGGATCACACGTGCCCAGAGCGGCGGCCAGCCCTAGCCCGGCACCTGGGGAGCATTTGGGATTAGGTGCCTTGCTCAAGGGCACCTCAGTCATGGCCTTAGGCCTGGGAATCAAACCCACGACCCTCCGGTCACAAGACCAGTTCCCTACCACAGGACCATGACTGCCCCAGTTGAACCTTATAATGCATTTTACACTGAATTTGAAGCTTTCCAGAATATTTCTATTATGTAAGGTTTTCAAGTGTGCACACTTTACTTGAACTATATTACTTATTCATGAATTAGGCCGTTTTTACACTTGAAATGTGTACAAATGTATTGCTAAACTGTACAGTGTACTGTTACCCATTATTGGTCTCAACAGCATCCCTCAGTGTACAGAACTAGGATAGGTTGCTGACAAAGAGGGTTGGATTCTTTGTGTGACATGTTGCACGTAGGAGGAAGCTCATCTATAAACCTCCTGAAGTAGCAGGGGAACGTTAACAGGTCTTTAATGATTTGCTGATGTTAAAGAACGGTGAAGAACACAGGGATTGTCATCTGTTGCATCTGGTCCTACACCATTATCTCAGCAACATCACGTCAGAGCTTCAGGATCACTCCTGAAATAAGAATACACGTTGGTCATTTCTCAAAATGGACTGAAGCACTTCCTGTTTTCCTGTAAATGGGGGTACGGTTCATTCATAAAAGATCTAATGCACTCGCAAGAATGAGTGGTCATTTATGAAGGAACTTTCTAATTCTGCCTAGTAACATGAAAAAAATTGATTATTTTGAATGTAAGGCCTTTCGGCAGGGTAAAGGCTAATTTTCTAACTACAGATATAAACTTATGCGTGTAAGTGACAGGGTGATCTGTGTAAAGTTAGAGATTGATGGGGTGATGATGAATGTCATCAGTGCTTATGCTCCTCAGGTAGGTTGTGATGTGGAGGAGAAAGAAGAATTCTGGAGACTTAGATGAAGTTGTTTTGCAGGTTCCTAAAGAAGAGAGAGTGGTTATTGGAGCAGATTTAAATGGACATGTTGGTGGAGGGAACAGTGGTGATGAGGAGGTGTTGGGTAGATATGGTGTTAAAGGAATGAATACGGAAGGACAAATGGTGGTAGATTTTGCTAAAAGGATAAAGATGGCTATAGTTAATACTTACTAAGGTGTTAACTGTTACTAAGGTGGTCTTACTAAGAAAAAGAAAGCACAGGGTAACATATAAGAGTGGGCGAAGATGCACACAGGTCGACTATAGCCTCTGTAGGAGACAAAATCTGAAAGAGGTTAGTGATTGCAAGGTGTTACCAGGGGAGAGTGTAGCTAAACAGCATAGGATGGTGATATGTAGGATGGTTTTGGAGGTGAAGAAGAGGAAGAGAGTGAGAGTGGAACCTAAGGTCAGGTGGTGGAAGTTAAAGGATGAGGACTGTGGTGTAAAATTCAGGGATGAGGTGAGGCAGGTACTGGGTAATGGTGGTAGTGTTCTGGATACCTGGGATGAGACTTCAAATGCAGTAAGGGATGTGGCTAGGAAGGTACTTGGTGTGACCTCAGGACAGAGTAAGATAGACAAGGAGTTGTGGTGGTGGAATGAGGAAGTTCAGGAAAGTTTGAGAGGAAAGCGGTTGGCTAAAAAGAATTGGGATTTTTAGCGAGATGAAGAAAGTAGACAGAGGTACAAGGAGATGTGTCGCAAGGCAAAGAGAGCAGTGGCAGAAGCTAAAGAGAAGGCATATAGCAAGCTGTATGAGAAGTTGGACACTAAGGAAGGGGAAAAGGATCTGTACAGATTGACCAGACAGAGAAACCGTGATGGGCAGGATGTGCAGCAGGTTAGGATGATAAAGGATAAAGATGGAAATGTGTTGTCTGGTGAGGAGAGTGTCTTGGGAATTTGGAAGGAGTATTTTGAGGAACTGATGAATCAAGAGAATGAAATGGAAAGAAGGTTAGAAGAGGTAGAGGTTGTGAATCAGGAAGTGCCTCAGGTGAGCAAGTGTAACATATTGACCAGACAGAGAGGGATCCAACTGCGGAAGTATACCGCTTTTATTCAAATGAGTCACGTTTACAAGAAACGGCACGAGTATCACTAGCGCTAGGTGTAGTAACAACAATAGCGTTTTCTTGGGATGGTCAGGACGGTCCAGGGTCATAACGGGGGGGCAGAATCCGGGAGGTACAGGAGGCCTAGACAGGAGGCGAGGTCTGGAGAGAAAGCAAGGGTCAGAGCACAGGAGATCGAACAGGCAATGGAAACGCTTGGTATGCTGCATGGGACAATAGCGTCAGGCTGCAGATCTCATTTGTCAGTCCACCTCGCCTCCGACACCTATCTCATCCCCGAGTCCGGGAAATGACGTCACCTTTGTCACATGCTTCAAAATAAAAGTCAACATGGCCGACCGCTCAGTGTACCAAACCACGGCTATAACAAGCAAGAATAGTTCATTACATTAAATACAGTACATTAATTAAACTCTTTGTGTATTTTTTTTGTGTTTTCTGATAGTTACGATTCTGTAGTATGTTATGGCATATCCCAAACGCAAGTCACACACACATACACAATATATATACATATATATATATATATATATATATATATATATATATATATATATATATATATATATATATATATATATATATATATATGAATTTGAATATATATGGTTAGGGTAATATAAAACATTAATTCAGGATGAAAACCGGTGTAATGTCTGACTCGGCCCTCCTCCTAGATCGTGCTGTTAGTTATTTTGTTTTGTTTAATCATCCGTGGTTACGCCCTGTTTTGTTTCCCCCGCCTAGTGTTAGTCTCATCAGCTGTTTCGTGTTTGTTGTGTAATGAGTTGGGGTTTTATTCCCTGTGTTCTCATTCCTTCGTTGGAGGTCGTTTTTTGTGTAACCATCAGGCTCTTGTTTCACGCCACGTAACCCTGTTAGGTCGGAGTTCTCCGCGGCTGCTTAAGTATCTGTTTTTCCTAGTCATGTTAACTGAGTATCTACATGGTCAGCGTTTGGTCATTTATGTATGGATATCAGCGGTATCGTTTGTTTATGTCCCGGTCTCTAACTGATTTAATCTCCTCGGTGTATGTGTCGGAACAGTTAGTTGTTCCTTGGTTAGCGTGATTTGTATCTTTCTAGTTTAGTATGTGTCATCGTCGATTGTAGTGTCTAGTTCTCGTTTGTTGATTCTTTTCTACATTTGGTGTTTCTTTAGTCGAGTGTTCTCTGGGATTGGTTGCTCGTGTTCTTTAATGTTTTATCGACATTTTGTGTCTGGGTATTTGAATATTCAAAGCGTGTGTGTGATGTTTGTTTAATTGTCATTGTATTGACATGTTATGTAAAATAGCCTTCACGGCTTCCATTCTGCGTATGATTGCTGTATGTAAACGCTACGAGTTGTTACTTCAGTGCAAACGCTACGAGTTGTTACTTCAGTGCAAACGCTACGAGTTGTTACTTCAGTGCAAACGCTACGAGTTGTTACTTCAGTGCAAACGCTACGAGTTGTTACTTCAGTGCAAACGCTACGAGTTGTTGTATTCATTATCTCATCGTTGTGTGTTAAAGTAATGTGAGTCGTTATGCCTCGCCGGTCTCGCACCGTTCGCATTGGCGCAGTGAAACTGCGAGCTAGTTCCGTCAATAAATCAGCCTCTCTCCAGCAATTGTGTCCGTCTCCTGATTCACAATCGTTACAGAACGACCTCCCCATTTATCAGGACACAGCAGGAGAGTTGGACTTGAATCGTCCGGGTATGGGTCAGAATGACCCCCAATTAGGCGTCGATAAGCACGAAGATGTGCAACCGGTATTACATTCCACTAACGATGTGTGCACCTCGGATACTGGAGTAGACTTTGGAACCCGTTTGAATATGTTACAAAAGGAGTTGTTGTTGGATGGAATTGACAAACCAGTTGTGTTGCCTTCTTTGATGCCCTGTCCCTGTGTATTTGGTGGCAAGAAGGACAATGTGGGTCTTTTTGTTTTGCAATGTACATTGTACTTCCAGCACTTAACTTGTCCAAAACCTCCAGACAATGTTCTGGTATTGTTCATGAGGTCCTTGTTGAGAGGGGAGGCATTAGACTGGGCTGACCTTGTCCTGGCTCATAGATCTGAGGAGGCGTGGACCGTTGAGGGTTTTTTTCGTTATCTTAAGTTACGGTTTTTTGACGCTTCTGTACGGTCAGCTTTTAACCTGGAGAAAACTTCTATTACTCGAGTCCCTTGCCTTGCAACGTCTATGAGGGAAAAGGACCAAGTAAGGAACAGTGAACTTAAAAGTCAACGCTTTCAGACCCACAACGCCTATCCTATTGGTTATGTGGGGAATCTGAAGTGTTTGGGCAAAGGTGCCAAAGCTACCCTAGAGGCCCTACCAGTCACGAACATGTCTCAGGTTGCTGATGAACTGGTTGTAACACCTCTTGGCCCTACATCAACGCAAGTAGAATCCTCCAACCTGAACGTGGAGGCTGTTCTGCCTATCGTCCAGTCTGATTTAGAGTCTGTCTCATCTGCCCTGTCGCCTTCTATGTACATCACCGCCTCATCAGATGCAACATTCTCTGTTGGTTTGTCTGCCTCCATGCTTCCTGACGTCCCTCAGGCCTCTACGTTTTCCGGCGCCCTGGTGTCAGCTTTGGGCGTCTCCTCGTCGACTCCGTCGCTCCCCAGGGCCTGCTCGTCGACTCCGTCGCTCCCCAGGGCCTGCTCGTCGACTCCGTCGCTCCCCAGGGCCTGCTCGTCGACTCCGTCGCTCCCCAGGGCCTGCTCGTCGACTCCGTCGCTCTCCAGGGCCTGCTCGTTGCCTTCTGTTCTGCCTCTTGCGTTCCATCCACCAGTTCCTCAGGCTCTCGTACCCCGTCGAAGGAGTTCTCCCGCTTTTTCTGAGACTGAACTGGCACCCTGGCTGAGGACCCATGAAATGGTACAACTCTCACCCAAAGCTCCTTGCCAGGGGCTTGGAGGTCACAGACAGTTGCCTGAGGCCATTGGGCCTGTTCCTGCGACCGCTGGGTTTAATCCTGGGGTTGGTTGGTCGGATGTAGGAGATACCAAGCCAAGTCTGGGTTGTGAGGATGGTGAGGAGGTTCCAGAACTGTCTAGGGGTGCTTCCTATGTGCACTCTGGTGCTGGCAGTAGCTCTGTGAATAGTCCTACGGTTTTTGACTTGTTGCGTGTTTTTGATCCTAAATCTATGCCTTTGTTTCTTGCTCCTGTACCTAATTATGTTTTGGTTCCTGTGTCTGTTGTGGTCCCTTTATCTGTGAATATGTTTGTGCCTTTGGAGATGTGTTCGTCTGTTGGTTCTGTTCCTGTTAGGTTGTCTTTGCCGTGTTCTCTCACCTACTTGGTTCCTGTGCATATGTCTGTGGTTTTGTGTATTTTGACCTCTGTTATCTCCTTGGGTTCGTGTAGTACTGGTTCTGTTTCTTCTGATCCTTTTCCTAGGTCCGCGCCTGTCCCTGATTTGACTGTTCAGAGTTCTGCGGCCTCTGTGTCTGCTGGCGAGGGTCCTGCCCGGTGCCCTGAAACCTGGTGTTTTCGGCCTTCTATTGTACCGACCCGATCGGTTGTTGAGTTGGTTAAACCGTCTGTCCCCTTTATTTTGCCCTCTGTATCCGGTTCTGCATGTTCTGCTTTGCCTGGGGGTTTTTTTGATCCGGTGCCAGTTTCTGGTCCTGTAATACGGTGTGCCCCGTTGCACCTGTTGTCTGGTTCGTTGCCGGATGTTCCCATTCGGGGTTGAGCTTGATTGAAACCCTTGTGTCCATGCTTTAAGGTTGTAGGCCTACCCATTTGGATTTTGGTTGACCTGGTAGGTGGTGTTTTGGTTTTTGGGTATGTAATGTGTATGTGTAATTTTATGTTTTGTGATATTTTGCGTGCCCCGGAGTGGCACGCTTTGGGAGGGGCTTATGTAATGTCTGACTCGGCCCTCCTCCTAGATCGTGCTGTTAGTTATTTTGTTTTGTTTAATCATCCGTGGTTACGCCCTGTTTTGTTTCCCCCGCCTAGTGTTAGTCTCATCAGCTGTTTCGTGTTTGTTGTGTAATGAGTTGGGGTTTTATTCCCTGTGTTCTCATTCCTTCGTTGGAGGTCGTTTTTTGTGTAACCATCAGGCTCTTGTTTCATGCCACGTAACCCTGTTAGGTCGGAGTTCTCCGCGGCTGCTTAAGTATCTGTTTTTCCTAGTCATGTTAACTGAGTATCTACATGGTCAGCGTTTGGTCATTTATGTATGGATATCAGCGGTATCGTTTGTTTATGTCCCGGTCTCTAACTGATTTAATCTCCTCGGTGTATGTGTCGGAACAGTTAGTTGTTCCTTGGTTAGCGTGATTTGTATCTTTCTAGTTTAGTATGTGTCATCGTCGATTGTAGTGTCTAGTTCTCGTTTGTTGATTCTTTTCTACATTTGGTGTTTCTTTAGTCGAGTGTTCTCTGGGATTGGTTGCTCGTGTTCTTTAATGTTTTATCGACATTTTGTGTCTGGGTATTTGAATATTCAAAGCGTGTGTGTGATGTTTGTTTAATTGTCATTGTATTGACGTTATGTAAAATAGCCTTCACGGCTTCCATTCTGCGTATGATTGCTGTATGTAAACGCTACGAGTTGTTACTTCAGTGCAAACGCTACGAGTTGTTACTTCAGTGCAAACGCTACGAGTTGTTACTTCAGTGCAAACGCTACGAGTTGTTACTTCAGTGCAAACGCTACGAGTTGTTGTATTCATTATCTCATCGTTGTGTGTTAAAGTAATGTGAGTCGTTATGCCTCGCCGGTCTCGCACCGTTCGCATTGGCGCAGTGAAACTGCGAGCTAGTTCCGTCAATAAATCAGCCTCTCTCCAGCAATTGTGTCCGTCTCCTGATTCACAATCGTTACAACCGGCTAACTTAGTTGTTTTACTGCTAGCAACGTGGGTTTATATTTTCTCATAACATGCTAGGCTATATGCTGTAATAACAACACAATAAAGTATGCACAATAAACAAAGGGAAAAATAATTCAAGCAAGAATTTAATTTTATTTAAAAACAATGAATAATCGGAACAGAGGACAATTACAAATAATAAAAGCAAGCATTCTTGTGTAGTTGGTTATAAAATCTAGAAGGAACACCAAATCAAAAATTGAAAACAATGTAATAAAACAAAATACCGAGAAATAAAAATTAATAAAATAATAAATTATGTAAAAAAAAATCTAAACAGAGGGAAAACAATGTAATAAAAGCAAGTATGAAATTTAAATATTCATAAAAACCTACACAATTCAAAAAAATACTCAAAACAATGAAAATAATGTAAACAAAATAGGCAATACAAGCAAGCATTCAGTTTTAACTGTTTTAATCAGTTCTTGGAATTATTCAAATGTTACATGTTGGGAAAAAACACTTTCAGCTTCATATCTGTTGAACCCCTCCAGCTTCCTCAGCAGAAGGATGGTGGTCTTAAAATGAGATGAATCACAGATCAGATTGGACAATGCAATGTTAACAGCAAATCAAAAATAAATTTCAAATTACAATTGAGTGCATCTCTGTAAAAAGAATAAAAGCCCCCCATTAATAAATGCATTAATAATTGTTATGTAGATAATTATATTGATATGCATGTAGATACATTGATAAATAAACATACATATACACACAGACACACACGCATAATATATATATATATATATATATATATATATATATATATATATATATATATATATATATATATATATACACAGGGAGAGAGAGAAAGAGAGAGAGAAAGAGAGAGAGAGAGAGAGAACTTATGTTTGTACAGTACGCTGGATAGCTATGTCTTAAAACAGCTAACTTTAATGCTAAACTGGCAAAAGTATAATTTGCTGGAGTAAAAATATACTACTTACCCAAGCTATATCAAAGACAGCCAGCTGGTTACCTTATACTTTACCTTACGCCAGACCTATCCTACAGTGTTTACTGTACAAATATAAATGTTATAAAATATATAATAGCTCCCTAGCTGAAACTTGCTAAACAGCGTCTAGCGTCGTTGCTTTGGATTATACCTAAATTTGAATTTACCAAGATAACGTTAGCTGATAACGATTCGAATTTAAGTCTACAAATTTCGTACAGTTTGTAACGTACCGTCAATTAACACTAGAAGTCCCAGAGAAGGGTCTTTCAACACTTCTACTATCGGAACCCAGAGAAGGGTCGAGAGAACTGAAGGATTTTAGCTAACACCCTATTATCAGCTGTAAGCAGGCACTTTTGTTCTGTAAATAAGGCCATTACTGGCGCACCACAGGAGGGGGCATGCCTAAGCTCACAACTAATTGTTGTTTTTCATTGAGTTTGGCCATTTAGTTTCTAGTTAGTTCTATTCAGTTTATTGTATTTTATAATATAAAGGTTATATATATTGTATTTAGTTTAGTTTTATCTGAGCAACAAAGCACAAACAATACATTATTTTTTTATATTTTAAATAGAAAATTAGAAATTTTATAGCCAGGTACATGTGAGTAATGACCAGAAGCATTTGTGTCTAAGTCAGGAGGACTGAAATTTCAGCATGAGAAACATACAAAAGAACAACTGTTATGTTTCCATGCTTTTTTATGTTCCATGCTTTTTATTATTGCCATAAAATTATACAAAAAATACAAGGAATAAAACAATTCCACACATATTTACAATAGGCTGCAGTGCAGGGCTGTGTGTGTGTGTGTGTGTGTGTGTGTGTGTGTGTGAGTGGCATGTCCTTCTTGTGTGACTAGCACTTTAGCAGTCACTCAGCAGTCTGTCAGAACATGCCTGGCACTGCCAGGGTATCTCCCTGGTACATTTGCCACACGTGTATCTGTAGCAGTCCACACATCTCACATTTGCACAATTGTTCATGAGTGTTCTCATCAGAGCATTCACATACAACTATCTACCCAGTCTGCCAGTCCCTCATTTGGGGAGAAAGCTACAGTATTGTGGCTATTCCCACTTTAGTGACCCCATTTTGTTTCTCTTTCACTCAGACAATAAAATATTCCAATACAGTGAGGACATGCACCTAAGACGAAAATTTCAGACCCCTCCATGATTAAAAATTGTCTAAATTGTCTAAAGTTGGGAATAGCCACAATAGTGTAGGTTTCTCCCCAAATGAGGGAGTGGCAGACTGAGTGGATAATTGTATGTGAGTGCTCTGTTGAGAACATTTCAACTTTATTGTATATATTTCTAAACTTACATCATGTCCTCTGTAGCTTCTGCTCTCAGCCAGGCCCTCTGACTGCCTCTCTCACCTTATGCATGTCCCCTGCACAACAATGCAGCTGGGGGATGGGCAGACACACTCAGGACCAGCTTACAGACTTTTGCATGACCTTTTTTGAGGTGGATCAACACAATTAATTTGGTAATTTTTTTCAAAATTGTTATTTTGAACCCACTTATCTTTTTTAGAAGAAAAACATTACTAACATTACTACATTTCTACCTGAGCCTGCCAAAAGCCAGTGCTGAGGTATTTTGGATCATGAGGCCATGAGGCCATCCTTTGTCATGCAGCCACTTCTAGGTAGACGGGGGGATGGGTGATAGTGTGAGCTATGTTGATCCATTGACTTAGACGGAGAAGAAAAGACCCTTTCAGAGAAATCTGAACTTTAGCTATTTTGACCAATAATCATGTCACCTTTTGCAGTGAGAAAAAAATCCAAAATTAGTACAAAGGAGGCAGACTTGAGATGTTTTGGAATTATAGTTCAAATAATGTGTCAGTTTTATAATAAAGAGAAAGATGACTGTAGCCACCTACATGTGGATGAAAATTCATGTCACCACACATTTCACTTACTCTGTTGACTGAGAAGCAAGGATAGCAAAGGTTTCCAGTACACAGCAGGCTTTGGACATGATCCTGGAGGGGCCGTGGGCGGGTGGGGTTCCCTGGTCTTTCTTTGCCTGCCTCTGGGGCCTTGCTAATAAGTACATTCTGTACATTTATCCTATGTTGCACTTACATAAACACACACACTCACACACACATACATCAGTCATTTGTGCTGTATGTCTTACTTTCTGCTCTTCATTTAGTAGCAGCAGTTGGTGAATCATTTGAGCTGTTTTTTCTGCTCTTCTGTCTTTTCCCTTTTTAGTTTCTCTCCCCCTCTTTTCTCTCCTGTCCTGTATGGTTCACCTAACCCCAATTGTTTTTATCACTATTGTACTGTATTATACAGAATTGTTTTCTTTTGATCCTTACATGAAAACAAAGTTGTCCTCCAAAGGTGAAAGGGTGGAGGTGGGCCAAAAAAAAAAGTTTGAAAAGCCCATATGAAGCAATTTTCAAGCCTAGGGTCACAAACGTCACACACAACACATTGTTAGTTTTCAGAGAGTAGTGAAAATCTGTAGTAGTGATATCTCTTTTGGTAAGATTTCCTAAATTTCCTTTTTTTGTTTGCTGGTTATGGCTGTATTTGGAAGACACACATGCGAAATCTTGATCTTGAAGATAAAATTGCTCAATAATATTATTCTATTTCAAGTAGCTGAGGGTTTTTTGTATACATTTATGTAAAAACATTTTTACCTATTAGCAGTTTTTCAAAAGACAAAACTACTTAAAATAAGGTTAAAAATATCAGAGCCATTTTGACTAATCAATATGCCACTTATATGCCATTATAATTCAAATATTATGTTTGTGTCAATTTCACATTATTTCAACCTTTCACAAATCAAATCTCAAACATATGGTTCTGTAGATGAGGAGACTTCTTGCAAGAGATCTTGCACAGTCTCATATGGCAGCCAAGGAGGTGCAAGCTTTCAGCAGCAACCACCCATACCTGACACACGCCTCATTTACATAACACTGGAGGCAAGTTCAGCTCTTCTCCCCCCTGCTGATTCCTCAGGCAATGGGCACTTTTGCAAATGAATGGATGTTAATTGGAGCCACCAGAGGTGTCAGTTTGGACTAAGGTTCTTTGGACCCTCTTTTGGGACTTCAGGGGGGTGGTTGAAATTTCAGGGACTTCTAGTGTTAAAATGCAGCTCTGTTCGATGAGATGTTGATAGCTGGTTTAAAACAACAACAACACAAGCACCGGAATACTCGTGCATAAATAACACTGACTTTCAATCTCAATACCTCCCCACACCACTAGATGGCGATAATGGAAACAGTACCACCTCCTCTCTGGTGCCTCATGTAGGTACCACAGGAGAGGTAGGTCTCAGCAATGAGATCTGCGCACAGACCCTCCTCGCATGGGAACGGCAATACTTCGCGACGAGGAAGTGGTGGGAAGGTGTATATATGTGACTGAAAAGGGGGCGTGGTAATTAGTAGCAGGTGTAGCTGGGAGGGACATATCAGACGGCATTCCTTACAGCAAGGAGGAAGTAAGGGCTGCAATTCGAAAAATGAAGTGTGGTAAGGCAGAAAGACCGGATGATATTCCAGTGGAGGCATGGAAATGTTTGGGAGAGACAGCAGTGGAATTTTTGACTGGGTTATTTAACAGAATCTTGGAAGGTCAGAAGATGCCTGAGGAGTGGAGACGGCATAATGGTGCCGAATTTCAAGAATAAGGCTGACGTTCAGAGCTGTTGTAATTACAGGCAAATAAAGTTGATCAGTCACAGCCTGAAAATCTGGGAAAGAGTAGTGGAAGCTAGGCTTAGAGGAGGTTTGTGTGTTTGTTGACTTAGAGAAAGCTTATGATAGAGTACCGAGACAGGAGCTGTGGTATTGTATGAGGAAGTCAGGAGTAGCTGAAAAGTAAGTGAGGGTAGTGCAGGATATGTATGAGAACAGTGTGACAGCAGTGAGATGTGCGGTAGGAATGACAGATGGGTTTAAAGTTGGGGTAGGACTACATCAGGGATCAGCCCTGAGTCCCTTCCTGTTTGCAATTGTCATGGACAGACTGACAGACAAGGTTAGGCAGGAGTCCCCTTGGACTATGATTTTTGCTGATGACATTGTGATCTGTAGTGAGAGTAGGGAGCAGGTGGAGGTGAGCTTGGAAAGATGGAGATATGCTTTGGAGAGCAGGGGAATGAAAGTGAGCAGGAGTAAAACAGAGTACATGTGTGTGAATGAGAGGGCAGATGGTGGACAGGTCCAGTTACAAGGAGTTGATTTGGTGAAGGTTGACGAGTTTACCTACTTAGGGTCGAGGGTACAGAGTAATGGAGGAAGTGAAAGAGAGGTAAAGAAGAGAGTGCAGGCAGGGTGGTGTGGATGGCATAAAGTGATCTGTGATAGAAGGGTGTCGGCTAGAATGAAAGGAAAGATCTATAGGACAGTAGTGAGACCTGCTATGTTGTATGGACTGCAGCAGGGGTCACCAACGTGGTGCCCGCGGGCACCATGTCGCCCGCGAGGACGTTATGAGTCGCCCGTGGGCTTGTTTTAAAAACAGCTCACTATATTGCCATGCACCAAAGCGCTGCATCGTTTATGTTTTTGCTGCTATTAGCGATTGTCTGCGGTTGCTAGCGGTCTTCCCGCTTAGCAATTGACACGCGCACATGAACCCCCCCCGCTCAACAGCCCTCCGCAATAATTGGTATCCAAGAAGTAGCTCCCAACTTCAAAAAGGTTGGTGACCCCTGGACTGGAGACAGTGGCACTGACAAAGAGACAGGTGAGGAAGATGGAGGTGTCTCAGATGAAGATGTTGAGATTCTCATTTGGAGTGACGAGGAAGGATAGGATCAGAAACGAGTTTATTAGAGGATCAGCACATGTGGCATGTTTTGGGGATAAAGTTAGAGAAGCGAGATTGAGATGCTTTGGACATGTACAGAGGAGGGAGGAGAGGTATATTGGTAGACCTAAGAGGAGGTTTATGGATGCAGTGGTAGAGGATATGAGAGTGGCTGGTGTGTCAGTGGAGGACACTCAGGACAGGGCCAGATGAAGGAGTTTGATCCGCTTTGGCGACCCCTAAACGAGAATTGCCGAAAGAAGAAAAAGAAGATATAAACTTGTGGAATGTGTATCTGTTAGAGTCCTCACGGACCATGGTACCTATGTTCCCAAATATGAAAGGCAGAAGCCATTCTTAATTAAATGTCTCCTACGATTGGACGACAGGAACAGGCAAGAGTAGACCTGAACTGATCTGAGTAGATGTGTACCCCGTCTTGAAGTGTGGATGTACATCCTCACATGTGTATCCTCACTTGGACCTGGCATGGAGTTGGATTTAGGGGGATACTGCTGCCTTCCCCTGGTCCACCCTCCATGGGCTCACGTTACTGCAAACAACAAGCACATCTGTTTTTTCATATGACAAAGTACAAATGCATCATAGATTGTTGATACGAGTCTCTCTCATATCTCTCTATCTCTCTCAGCCTGTCTTTCTCAGTTTCTCAGCATCTCTCTATCTCTTTCCTCACCAGTGAGCTGATGTGCTGTCCTTTCTCTCCCTATCCTTCTCTTCTCTCATTTACTACTAATGGGTTAAAAGAACTACATCATTATGGCAGGTACGTATACAGGTAGACATGTAGCAACTACAAAGTTTAATTGGTGTTTACTTTGTTCTGGAAGAGAGTTTCCCTAGTTTATCCTCCTGCTTTTCATGTGGTTTTTCCTGGGTGCAAACGAGTCCACTGTGGACAAATCACAGCACACAGTTTGCAGAAAACCAATGAGAGTGAAGGCCGCGCTCTGTGTGAGTGTGAGTAGCTAACTCTGTTCTAATTATTTTAATAGTTTTCCCAATTATTATTATCTTATTTACTTAACTTTTTTACATTATTTTATTTAGTTACATTTTATGTCATTTTAATATTTATTTTATTACATTATTATTATTTTATAATTTGTCATTACTTTATTATGTTTGTTTCCTTTTTATCTTTAATTTATTTTAACATTTTCTTTTTGTCTTATCTTTGCTTCCTTTTAATGTTTCTTTTTATTTATTCTGTAAAGCACTTTGAGTTGCATGTATGTATGAAAAGTGCTATAGAAATAAAGATTATTATTATTATTATTAACTGGGTTAAGGTACAGTTGCACAAATTGTCACAATTTGCATGGGTACTAAAAATGAATCTTTCGAAATTGTTTTATTTGCATGAACTAATTGAACTAATGAACTAATTGTCTGTCTGTGTGTCTTTAGAAATGCCAGGATGTGGAACCACCTTCAAGATGTGTCTGTCTTGCCACAATGTAATTAATATTGCCTGCAAGGTTTGTACAGCATCATGTACAGCAAAACAACCATCTAAATTAAGACTAAAGAAATTTGACCAGAAACGTACAGAATGGGTTCAGGCCCATAAAAGATATCACACAGCATCACACATAAAAGATGAAGCTTCACTACTGGTATGTGATTGATTTTCATTCTACAGATTTGAAATAATATGGAAATTTATAAATTAGCATTTTAGTGCAAATTATTTACCTTCTGGAGGTGATTGTTTTAGCTTGAGAAATTAGAGGCTCTGGGAATAAGAGCAGTAACATTTTTATCAGAGCCTGGCAGTAAGATTGGCTCCTGGGTGTTAGAGACTCTGTCCCTCAGGTGTCAATTTACAGAGACATCGTCTGCCTGTTTAAAAAGAATGCAGTCCCTATTTGACCTGGTAATCCAAGGTAAGAATATTCTGATGATGTATATCCTGAGATCATTGACTGTATATATAAGTGGACTGGACGACGCGAGTGAAAAGTGAAGCCTCCTTTAGTCAGCTGCCCTCTAGTGGCTGGCTGCAGTACAACTTTTAACCCCGCCCATTCCCATGTAAGTGAACGGGCCAGACGAGAAACTTTGAATTTTTATTACACGTAAAATAAGTTTTTTGAGCAATTATATGTTGTCAATTCTATAATACCCCACTGCGTTATGTGTTAGAAATTCTGAAACCCTTCAATGGTGAGTACAAAATAAGTCAGAAGCAGTTGGGTTAGATTATAAGTACAATGATTTATTAAAACATAGACATAGATTAAACCCTTGAGATCTCCGTTACAAACACCCAAGTGTCTGTCACAGAGAGAGCTAATTCCCCATTCCGAACTCTCATCCTTTATACCCTTGATCATCAATACACACGGTGTCCACGAGGTGAACACGCGGTTATTAACTAAATATGATTGGACAAAGTAAGGAGTGATTAACTCTGATTTGACAGATGCATATGATGCGTGCCCCCTCCCTGCTCAGCATCCTCGTGATGGCATGGCAGACTGAGTGTCGCCGTAGTCCTTTCCAAGCTGAGATTATGCGTCTCCAGCGAGGTCAGTTTAGGAACATCAGAGGAACATCAGATTAAATGTCCCAGACAGGCACACATAAACACATCTCTGAGGCCTACTGAAGCCACCAGAATGGCTTCAGTGGCATGATTAACACACATATGTAAAAACCTTATTTCTAATGTGTTTAACGTATAGTAAGAAAGCCTGATCTAAATGGAAATCACCAAATTTCCATCACATTTCCCTCCTTTTTGTCCTTTATGGACAAATTACATCAACTACAGATCATTCCAGTATAGGCTTTCGATCGTAGTGTCACTTACAGGAAGTACATGCGTGGTCAAATCAAATTACATTTGATTACAAACAGAATACAACATTGTTCAACGAAGTAATTAAACTAAACATAATCATCATTAAATGAATCAACATCAGGTAGTAGATTGGTGGCCTTGATCCGTCCTCATCGTGAGGTCCTTGGGTTTAGCGTCGTGTCTGCAGCCTGCAAGACACAACTCCTCAGAAGTGACAGAAAACAAGGCACACAGAAAACCATCAACAACCATCGCCATTGAGCTCCATCACCGGATGAGCAAGAGCACAGGGTTCATGGTGGGTGATCGTTGACCCTTCTTGACAGCCGTTGTGCTTGGAGTGCGGGTCACGCCCTTACTGCACTTCCACCCACTCGACTGAGGCGCCCGAACACCCTCCTTTCACCCCACAGAAGCTGGGATGCTTCAGGGCTGCTCTTCGTCTGCTCAGGTACTGGAACCTTCTTGCAATGGCTGGCGTGAATCCACGTTGCCCTCTCAGCCACCTTCACTGCTGTTGGGGTCGTCAGGAGGATCTGGAATGGGCCTCTCCACCTCTGTGCCCTCCAGTTCTTCCTCCTAAAGTCTTTCACAACCACCCAGTCTCCGGGTTTCAGGTTGTGTTGTAGACCTTCCCGTGGCTTAGGCAACGCCTCTTTCACTGCCCTGTGAACTTGTGACAAGACAGAGGACAGGTTTGTACAATAATTCAACATGACATCATTGCACTCGCTTGTGGTGAGTGCAGAGGGTTGTCCTCTCCCGATGCCTGTATTTGGCGGCCTGCCAAATAAGATCTCAAACGGACTCAGGCCCGTTCTCCCCCTCGTCCTCGTCCTCATGTAGAATAACACCAAAGGCAATGCTTTTACCCACGACAGACCAGTGTCAGCACAACATTTTACCAGTTTATTTTTTAACGTTCCATTCTCTCTTTCTACTGCCCCACCACTCGCCGGGTGATAGGCGCAGTGTTGTTTCAAATCAAAACCCAGATGTTCGCTTACTTGTGTTAGAGCTTTATTTACAAAAGGGGTGCCGTTGTCACTACCTATCCTCTCGGGGATTCCCCACCTGGGGATAATCTCCGTGAGGAGTGCCTTTGCCACAGCTGACGCATCCTGTTTTGACGTGGGGAAGGCTTCAACCCACTTGGAGAACATGTCCACTATTACCAGACAATACTTCTTCCCCTCAGCTGGGCTTAATTCAATAAAGTCCATCTGTAAGTGCTGGAAAGGGAGATCAGATGCTGGGTGAGCGCTCTGAAGCGCCTTCACCCCCCTCCCTATGTTGTTATTAGCACATATCATACATCTCTCACAGTACTTCTGGGAATAATTTGTAAAACCCTTTGTAAACCAGTGTTGTGCAATGCTATCATACATCCCTCCTTTTGACACATGATCTTTACCGTGTGTCAATTGTGCATACACAGGAAACATGCTCCTAGGAAGACATGGTTTGTCGTTGGGCCCAACCCAAAGGCCCCCCCGCTTCACCGCACCCGCCCGCTGCCACGCAGACAGCTCCGAGGCGGTTGCTGTCTTCTGGAGCTCGCTTATCTCAGCTGTTGTGGAAACAACGGTGTTATCAGCACACAGAGTGTACATGGTATCCAAATCCTGCTTAAATGACTGCCCAGCTGCTTGCTTTGCAGCCAAATCTGCCCGTTCATTACCCAAAGAAACAGGATCAGTATTGCTTGTATGCGCATCGCATTTACACACAGCTATTTGCTTCGGGAGGAGGATGGCATCAAGAAGTTCGGCAATCAGTTTATGATGTGTGACCAACTTCCCCGAGGAAGTGAGAAACCCCCTGTGTTTCCAGATAGCCCCGAAGTCGTGCACTACTCCAAAGGCATACCTGCTGTCAGTGTGAATCGTCACTGTCCTACCTTGGGCCACTTTACATGCCTCAGTCAGAGCCACCAGTTCAGCTGCCTGTGCTGAATAGTGCTCTGGCAGTGGTCCAGACTTGACAGTGTTGTGTTGTGAAACCACTGCATAACCCACACAATTTTTCCCTGTTGCTTTGTCACGTGATGCCGATCCGTCCACAAATAGCTCCAAGTCTGGATTGTCTAACGGGACCTCCCTCAGGTCCGGCCTTGGAGAACAAATT
This sequence comes from Brachyhypopomus gauderio, assembly GCF_052324685.1. Classification (NCBI taxonomy): domain Eukaryota; kingdom Metazoa; phylum Chordata; class Actinopteri; order Gymnotiformes; family Hypopomidae; genus Brachyhypopomus; species Brachyhypopomus gauderio. Next base: position 23,266,417 of record NC_135219.1, read on the forward strand.
TCAGCCACTGCGGACACACAACAGTGTGGTTCACCGTCCTCCTCTGTCGGTAAAAGAGTCGCAGGGTTAAGAGTTGTACACCGTTTCACAGTAACATTTGGCATTCCCAACAAAATGGTGTGATACCTCAGCCAACGAGCTGCTGTCATGTGTGCTGTTTTGTGTTCCAACAATAACTGTGCCACGCTGTGTGGAACCAGCAACGTAAGATTATTGTAACCTACGATGTCACGCGAGGCGTTCACTGCTTTCTCAGCAGCTGCCACTGCCCTGAGGCAGAGGGGAAGCCCTGCCGCTACAGGGTCCAATTTCGCGGAGTAGTAGGCTACTGGACGCAGTTTCCCCCCGTGCGGCTGCAGCAGCACCGAGGTCATACACCCCTGCTTCTCATCTGCTGTTTGGACAAATGGAAGTTCAGAGTTAGGCAAGCCCAATGTTGGGGGTGATTGCAGCGCTTGTTTTAATGCATTGAAGGCCTGTTCAGCAGCCGGTGTCCAGCTAAGTGCACCGTGAGCCTGTAGGCCCTGCCCATGAGCTATGGCACTCAATGGGGCCTCGAGACACGCGTAATCCCGAATAAATGTTCTGCAGTAAGAACACATCCCCAAAAATGACATTAGCTGTTTCTTGGTCCTGGGTTTTGGAATATTCTGAATAGCAGCAGTCCTGCTGCTCTCCAACCTCTTACCAGTGCTAGATATCAGGTGACCCAGGAATTTGATCTCTGATTGTACAAACTGTAATTTGGACCTGTTAACTCGATGCCCTTCGGCTGCGAGGTGTTGTAGTAGCTTAATGGTGTCACGTGTGCACTGTTCCTCTGTTGGACAACAGAGGGCACAGTCATCCACGTATTGGAGTAAAACCGTACCTGGAGACAGTTCTAATGACTCCAGGCTGTGCCGCAGCGCTTCATTGTAAATCGTTGGCGACTCACAGTAGCCCTGGCACAGGCGAGTGAAAGTGTATGGCCGACCATCGAACTCAAAAGCAAACCAAAATTGTGAGTCTGCATGTACTGGTACAGAAAAGAAGGCATTAGCCAAATCAACAACTGAAAACCACTTACTGTCAGGTGGGACTTGTGACAGAATTGTATAGGGGTTCGGTACCAGCGGGGCTCTCGCTACCACAGCTAAATTTACCGCCTGGAGATCTTGTACAAATCTCCACTCCTCCGGTTCACCAGGCCCCCTAGATTTTTTCACAGGGAAAATTGGAGATCTCACTGGTGAATTAGCACATGGAACAATTACCCCCGCCTTCAACAATGCCTCAAAGACTGGTCGTATCCCCTTGACCGCTTCCCGCTTCAAGGGGTACTGTGGTTTACAAGGCCTAAAATCCGATTTAGGTGTGATTCTCACAGGCTCACATCCCCTGATCAAGCCTACGTCACACTTGCCCTGAGACCACAGAGATTGAGGGACCTGCTCTAGTCCCACACACACACCCTCTATCTTTGGACAATGGAATGTTGGCAGCTCGCCCAGATGCAGCTGCACTCCCCTGCTCACTCGGACAACCCAATTCAGTGATTTTGAAAAAACGTCCATTGACGGACTGTACCGCACACCATCACACCCACTCTCCCAGTCATGCGCACATAACACTCGCTCAAGCCACACCCCCACATCCTCCCACTGCCAATCAGTGGGTTTGGCCAAAGAAACATGTGCCACACTGTTTACCATTTGAAACATAGCCTGCTCTGCTCTGCTCAAATCAACCTCCACTGCGCCTATGTGTTGACCCCAAAACATCCGTTTTAACACCAGCATTTCACCCTGCTCACGCTTTCTGAACCATTTTTTCTCATAAGCCACATCTGGTCCTCCCTCATGTGTGTGAGCTGTGCAATGCAAATTACACGGGTCCATAAACACAGTGCCCGTGGGGTTAATAGCATTCTGCGCAAATGTTATCAGTTCTGACTTAATATCCCCAGTAGGACAGGTGCTCAGCTGCCACTCGTAACCATAACAGAGCGGCCCTAAAGCAAGCTGTACAGCTTGCACCGAATCAGGTAATTCAACTATCAGGCCGTCCGGCCTGCTTTTTATCTGAATACCTAGCTGACACATTAAATCTCTACCAAGCAGATTTATCGGACACACCTTAGATATCAGGAAACTAAACCTAAATTTAGTCCCTGTCTCCTGCAATGTGCAGGAGAGGGGTGCAGAAAACTGTTCAGCTGTCATAACACCTGACGCACCAACCGACTGGAGATACCTGCCACTCATGCGTGGCTGCCTGCTAAACTCAGAAGCTTTAATAACAGAATGGCCAGCGCCAGAATCTACCAAAAATGTCATCTCGGTGCCCCCCACCATAACATTTATCGTAGGCAAATCAGCAGCAGCATTTGTCTCATAAACAGCATATGTCCCCCCACATGACAGTTCACAATTATTTTGCATAAATCCAGTAGCAGAATCAGTTATTTTATCACTGTCATCAACATCAATTTGTAACAACTCAGTATCAGACTGAAGCACATTACTTATCTCATTAACATTTAAAGGCATAAGCATTTCTTCATTGCAAGGCATTTTATCACTATCAATGATATCACTACAAATAGCATCAGTATGAGTTAGCGGAAGCATTTCTTCATTGCAAAGCGTGGGAAAAATTTGTGTCTTACCTGACCCTTCCGGAACATCACCAGTGGACCCCTCCGACCATCAGTCCCCACCATGACTTTGCCGACCTTGCTTTTCCCGCTTATCCTGTCTTTGTGGACACTCCTTTGACCAGTGTCCGTCTTCTCCACAGATGTAACAAGCGTTGTCGTCATCATCTCTCCTGCGGTTCTTCACCTTTTTAGTCCTCTTCTGCCCCTTCCAGCTTTTGCCTCCTGCATAGTTACCTTTTTCATCGCCCCTCACCACTCGAACCATGGAAAGTTGTGTTTGCCGCGGTTCTTTGTCTTGCTTCCAGGCACTCACCGTCTTCCATCGCTTTTCCGCGTGGATAGCATGTTGCACAATCACCTCCATCTTGGCTGTCTCCCACGTGATGCAAGTGTCCTTGAGCTTCTCGGAAATCTCCGGCTTCAGTCCATTAATGAAAGCATTCCGCAAATGAGCTTCATAGGGTGTGATTGGCCCGTTGTCCATCCTGTCGGGGTAGTCCATGCCGCAGTGAGCATCATGCACCTGGGTGAGTCGATACAGGTACTCCTGCACAGTCTCTGAGTCATTTTGTTTACAATTAGCTATTTTGGTTAAATCCATAACAAGGGGAAAGGCATCCCGTATTGCTGCACATAGTTCATGTAACATTGTCCGATACGGTTCGTTACCTTCATGTGACCACTCACTGTTGACCAACTGAATGTTCTTGACTGACCAGTCCATCTGGATCTTTGTAACCTCTACTCCCAGTTTCAGGCCCAGGAGTCGTCGCAGCTCATGTGACGTCGGCCTGAACTCACGGCAAAACATGTCCAGTTCATGTGCAAACTTACGCCCCCCAATGTCACCAGGGAGCTTGAACTGCTTCATCACTTCCTGTAAATCTGCAACAGTCCATGTTCTCATAACAAGCATAGGCCCATCCTGACCAGCCACCTCTACCATTGGGCACATCACCTGATCCTTGGTTGTTTCCGGAGGAGGAGACAGGGGCGACTCGCTGACATGGACCATCCGTCCTTGGCTTGGTCCGGCAGTTGTGTCTTGCCCGTCTCGCGATCTTGTGTGCATAGCCACTGGGCTGATTGGACGTGCTGGAGGAGGCTTGTTTCGTCTGACTGGTTCCTGGGGCTCGACGTCGGTGGGGTTGGGTGGGGCCGTCAGGGCGGTTGGGGGTCGCCTGGGACATCCGTCCAGGTCTGGATCTGCAACACACTTAACAGACTGGAGATTCTTAAGTTCCCGTTGAACTTCATATTTAGTTTGTGTTTGCAATCTATAATCCCGCCGTTTCGCCTCCCTCTCCCACAAGTCAAAAGCTTCCCAGTTTACCTTGAACCCATCATATTGTTCTTTTATCAGACTTCGTTTTAATGCTGCAATTCGGTTCATGTTAAAACTCCCTTCCTCTGGGAAATCACATTTAGTAACCCACATGTGAAATTGTTTTAAACTTTCGGACCCATAGCGTTCTTTCATGTACCTTATTCTAGGATGTGCGTGCAGTATCTCACTGACCTCCCTGTCAGTATGACTACTACCACATCCGCCCATTTTGCTGCTTCTGGGGAGAAAAAAAATAACAACACTCCCTCACACAACGCACACACTCACGCAGAGCCTGACTCTCACTCTCCCTGATACTCTGCTCCTCGACTCCTAGCCGAGGGTGAAACACTTAATCATTCAGTTACCCCGCCCGATAACCATAACCGTGTATACACGCACCAGGAGAGAAGTCCCAACCTCTGCAATAAGTTTATATCAACACTTTGTACTCACCAGGGTTTAGTTAACTTAAATGTTCGTCTGTTCCTGGGAAAACTCCGACGCCGAGGAGGCACACACACCTGCGAGTCCCGCTCAACGGAATTTGTCGTTGACTGACTCAAGTAAGGCCTTCAGGCTTAGTCTCCACCTCAGGTGTGCCGTCCTCAGTCGTGGAGTCCCATCTGGGGTGCCAAAATGTGTTAGAAATTCTGAAACCCTTCAATGGTGAGTACAAAATAAGTCAGAAGCAGTTGGGTTAGATTATAAGTACAATGATTTATTAAAACATAGACATAGATTAAACCCTTGAGATCTCCGTTACAAACACCCAAGTGTCTGTCACAGAGAGAGCTAATTCCCCATTCCGAACTCTCATCCTTTATACCCTTGATCATCAATACACACGGTGTCCACGAGGTGAACACGCGGTTATTAACTAAATATGATTGGACAAAGTAAGGAGTGATTAACTCTGATTTGACAGATGCATATGATGCGTGCCCCCTCCCTGCTCAGCATCCTCGTGATGGCATGGCAGACTGAGTGTCGCCGTAGTCCTTTCCAAGCTGAGATTATGCGTCTCCAGCGAGGTCAGTTTAGGAACATCAGAGGAACATCAGATTAAATGTCCCAGACAGGCACACAAACACATCTCTGAGGCCTACTGAAGCCACCAGAATGGCTTCAGTGGCATGATTAACACACATATGTAAAAACCTTATTTCTAATGTGTTTAACGTATAGTAAGAAAGCCTGATCTAAATGGAAATCACCAAATTTCCATCACAGTTAGTATCTCTCCCAGTGTTTTTCTCTATGATAAACAGATTTTATAGAAGTTATTAAGTGTTATTTAAAGGGGTGTGGCGATAAGGTGATTGACAGTTAATAGCTGCGTTGGTTGACATCTAATACCAGACGCTCAAATGTGAGCGCGCTCAACATCAAAGCTCTCGACAGCAAAAATCTCGACAGTAGTATTAAAACCTTTTACGTTTGTTTATTTTGTAAAACGTCAAAAGTTTCTATACTGGTGGGCGTATCCTAACGAATGTTGGGGCGGAGATACGGTCCCTGGCGGAGATACTGTCCTGCCTACCGGTTCTAATGCGCATGCTCTGGCTCCAATTTTCAAGATGGCAGCGTCCGTGTGGCCATCTAGGTGGCTTCAAAAACTCACAATGGGAGTCAACGGTGACGTACCGTCCATTTTATATACAGTCAATGCCTGAGATCTACACTAAAATAATGTGCTGGGGAGCAAGCACAGATAATGCAGATATTGGCCTAATATTGCATAATATATCACTTCCATATAAATGTGATTAGATTTTCCTTAAATATCAGATAGATTAATATTGGAGCAGCAGTTGTCCAGGGTCCAGCAGCAGCAGCAGTTGTCCAGGGTCCAGTAGTAGCAGCAGTTGTCCAGGGTCCAGTAGCAGCAGCAGTTGTCCAGGGTCCAGTAGCAGCAGCAGTTGTCCAGGGTCCAGTAGTAGCAGCAGTTGTCCAGGGTCCAGTAGCAGCAGCAGTTGTCCAGGGTCCAGTAGTAGCAGCAGTTGTCCAGGGTCCAGCAGTAGCAGCAGTTGTCCAGGGTCCAGCAGCAGCAGCAGCAGTTGTCCAGGGTCCAGCAGCAGCAGCAGCAGTTGTCCAGGGTCCAGCAGCAGCAGCAGCAGTTGTCCAGGGTCCAGCAGCAGCAGCAGCAGTTGTCCAGGGTCCAGCAGCAGCAGCAGTTGTCCAGGGTCCAGCAGCAGCAGCAGCAGTTGTCCAGGGTCCAGCAGCAGCAGCAGCAGCTGTTGTCCAGGGTCCAGCAGCAGCAGCTGTTGTCCAGGGTCCAGCAGCAGCAGCAGCTGTTGTCCAGGGTCCAGCAGCAGCAGCAGCTGTTGTCCAGGGTCCAGTAGCAGCAGCAGTTGTCCAGGGTCCAGCAGCAGCAGCAGTTGTCCAGGGTCCAGCAGCAGCAGCAGCTGTTGTCCAGGGTCCAGCAGCAGCAGCAGCTGTTGTCCAGGGTCCAGCAGTAGTAGCAGCAGTTGTCCAGGGTCCAGCAGTAATAGCAGCAGTTTTCCAGGGTCCAGCAGCAGCAGCAGCAGTTGTCCAGGGTCCAGCAGCAGCAGCAGCTGTTGTCCAGGGTCCAGTAGTAGCAGCAGCTGTTGTCCAGGGTCCAGCAGCAGCAGCAGCTGTTGTCCAGGGTCCAGTAGCAGCAGCAGCTGTTGTCCAGGGTCCAGTTGCAGCAGCAGTTGTCCAGGGTCCAGCAGTAGTAGCAGCAGTTGTCCAAGGTCCAGCAGTAGTAGCAGCAGTTGTCCAGGGTCCAGCAGTAGTAGCAGCAGTTGTCCAGGGTCCAGCAGCAGCAGCAGCAGTTGTCCAGTTGTCTTATGGGATATCTTACCACAGCTATGCAGATGACACTCAGATCTACATGGCTCTCTGCCCAAATGACTAGTCCTCTAGACTCACTGTGTAAATGCCTTGAGCACAAATAAATGGATGAAACAACTTTCTGCAGTTAAATAAAGATAAAACGGGGCGGAAGGCTGTCAGATAATCCAGGTGCGTCAGTGTCCTAATGACATCTTTGCGAGTCCGAATGTGGAGCGGGAGACCAGATGGAGAGTATTGTAGCTACACCATGATGAAGGTAAACAAACTTTTTACGAATAAACTTCTGTGAATATACCGTGGTCGACGCTGAAGTCCAAGCTGTCTTATAAGTGAGAGACAAGGTGGTGGAATCCGCCAGTTTAAATTCAGCAGCTGAGAGACTGAGTACTTAAGCATTTTGCCGGGCGCCGTTTGGAGTTAGTCCGCTACTAAGCGTAGCTAACCAGCCAGCGTTCTTTCTCCTCGGTCAAGTTGACAGACGTGTAGAAGCAATAACCAACAATATCCAGCACCAAACTCTGAGTCAAACATATGAAATCCGAAATGCTGATTCACCAGGCAGCAGGAGCAAAAGCCAGGCTAGCAGGCGATGTGCAAAACTGGCAGATCGTGTAACTTAAAACAAACTAATTAAAAATATTACTTAAAAGCTACATACTTTAGTAGTACTAAAACTCAAAGATTATTAATTACTTAAAATTGATCACTGAAATTAAATCACTAGATCAAATCGGAGGTGGAGAAGCGGCGAACAAAACAGCGCCTGGGTCCTCTCCCTTCTCCATCTCTCCTTCTCTCTTTCTCTCTCTCTCCCATTCTAAAATCACTGCACTGGCTTCCTGTCTCATCCCGGATAAACTACAAAATCCTTCTGCTTACATACAAATGTATTACTGGTCAAGCCCCATCATACCTACAAGAAATTCTCACCCCCCAAACATCAATCCGTACCCTCAGATCATCAGGCAGCATGCTCCTCCAGGTGCCCCCCACTAAGCTTCGAACTATGGGGGACCGAGCCTTTTGCTCAGCAGCACCGCGACTCTGGAACTGTCTCCCAGTCCAACTTAGGTCTGCGCAGAGCCAGGACACTTTTAAAGCTCTTTTTAAGACTTATCTTTTTAAAAAGGCATATAGCTCTTGACATTTTGATATTTTATATTTTATTATTTTTATATACATAATAGTTCATGACTGATGTTTTATTTTTTGTGTTTGAGGTTTGCCCTTGTTGTGGCACTTTGAGATTTTATAAAATGAAAAGTGCATTACAAATAAAATCTATTATTATTATTTATTTGGGAACAGCAAAGACACAGACTAGCTGCCTATCTAGATTCAAGAGCCCTAAAATCTAAAGAACTAGTACGTAACCTTGGTGTACTAATGGACTCTGACCTCACCTTTAGCAGCCATGTCAAACCCGTCACCAAATCAGCTTTCTATCACCTCAAAAACCTCAAATCAGAGATTTTCTGGCTAAAGCAGACCTGGAGAAACTCATCCACGCCTTTGTTTCTAGTAGGATTGATTATTGTAATGGGCTCCTAACTGGACTCCCAAAAAAAAAAACAAGTAAACAGCTTCAGCTGATTCAAATCGCAGCTGCCAGAGTTCTCACTAGGAGTAAAAGAAGGGAGCACATCACTCCCATCCTTAAATCCTTACACTGGATACCCGTATGTTACAGGATAGACTTTAAGGTAATATTACTGGTTTATAAATGTCTTAATGGTGCAGGACCAGGATCGAACCAGGAAACTTTCCACTGTCTGGAATCATTTTGATCTTGACGCCAAATAAGGTATTGTTTCTCCTTTGGACATTATTTTTTTATTAAATATGTTTGTACTCTTTTCTGGTAAGGGGTTTTAATTGTATTCAGATAAATTAACGTTTTATTTTATTGTAGGTGAAGTGTCGACTCTGCTCCACGGAGCTTTCTTACAACAAGAGCACTTCATCAATGCTGAGGCATTATAGAGCTCGGCATGGCAATGAAGAATCAGCACATACTGGTGAGAGTACCCCAGGAGTGTTAAAATTCTCAAATAAAATTTAAATGTTTTAATTTAAAATTGTTTATTACACACAAAATGCTTTGTGTAACTATGTAATATTGTTTGTAAACTTGTCAGTACTTTAATAAGGCAAAAAATATATTTCCTTACAGTTCCTAACAAGCAAGCTGTGGATGAGGCTGTGATCAACAAGATCATCAAAGACTGTCAGCCCCTCTCCATCGCACTTAGATATTTATGCACACCATCTTCGTCTGTACCCTGTGAAAGAGTTTTTTCTAAGGCAGGAGAACTTGTATCTAAGAGGAGAAATCGCCTTGGTGTGACGGGTAGGGTGAGCGAAAATAAATGGAAGCGATCACGCCAAGTCTCAGGGAAATAGGATGGTTTAATATGTAAAGTGCGCAAACCAAAACCCGTGAACTGATCCGAATTAAGGATATAATAACCAGCAGTCAACTGGTACAAAGACAAGACATATATAGACGAACAAACGACCCTCAGGTGAGACGGATCGCGGGCTCCGCCCACCTGAGGGACGAACACAACGCCACACCCACAGGACAAGCTGCTGCTGTAGACGGGGGCGACCAGTAGGGGGCCGCTGTACCGTGACAGATCCCCCCTCCAAGCCGCACTCCCCTCCACCGGCTGTGCGGCCTACAGCAGCAGCACACAAAACAAAGAGGCAGGCAGGGACAAGGGACACACCCCCTGTAGTCCCGGAGCTGAAACACAAAACACAAACACAGGTTAGCTCGCCTACCTGGGCGGGACCCTGGACCGACTGGGCCGTCAACAAGACAAAACCACGCCCCGGTCGGTCACAGGGCCCTCACGCCCTAACCGGCCTTAAGCCGCATAGCCCCACAGGTGCGAGGCCGGCGGGCCATGGCTCCGTGTCCGTCCGGGGTGTATGTGTGCAGGTTACCTCCCTGGGGCGTGGCTAAGTCACCTCCTGGACCTACCTCCTCCCGGAGCTGGCCCCTGCCTTCTGGGGAGTCAGCCCCAGCCGGGGCCTGACTTTACGAGGTGGACTCCTCCACCAAACCCAGGAGCGCCAGAGACCGAGGCCCAGAGCACCCTTATCGCGGGCTGGGGAACAGCCCCCAAGGGCCTCCTGGTCACCCCGAGCAGGAGGGAGGATCTCCATCTTCAGCAGGAGCTCTTCGGACCAGAGCCCTATCGTCCCCAAACATCCGGGGGCCCCAGCCCTCTAGGGAGGGGCTCTTTCCGACCGGGCTCCGGTCACCCCACAACATAAGGGGGGTCCTGCCGGCTGGAGACCCCCACAAAGTCCAGGACTGCCACGATCCACCGCCAGGGAGAAGTACCTGCACATAAAACACAAAATGCACACACACCCACACACACCAACACAAAACATAGACGCGCACTGCCCTGATCCCCCTTACAATGGGGGAGGGGTCTCCATCTTAGCAGGGGACCTCCACCTGCTCAGGAGAACCCCCCACGTTCCTGGTCAGGGCCTCCCTCAGGAGCGACGCCCTCCGTGCCACTCCCCGTGGCACGGGACCATCACTGGTCCACCCCCAACACACACTCAAGGGGGAGGAGCATGTGTGGAATTCAACATAATCACGGGCACGCAAGAACAACACACACGCAAAGACTAGACAAAAACGGTGTACAGACGACGAACGGACGAGACCCACACATGCGCGCTTGGTTTAAACACATAACAGCGACGCGCCGCTCATGTTCGCAGTCTCTCCCCACATGAAACACAACACAACGGGGAGCGAGGCGACAGTGAGGAGCGGCTTCCACGCTTTACACAAAACAGTGAACATTCAACACCACGAGCACGCACACTGATCCAGACGCCCGTTCACACGTACACACTTTACACTCACACAACATGAAGAGTTTCCCGGGGAAGACGCTAATGCACGGCGAAACTCTTCAGACAGACAAACAATGTACAGGAAGAGCTTTCCCAGGGCAGACTGCCCTGGTCCTCGCCGTGCTACACACATAAACAAAACACATAAGCACGGCGAAGCTCTTCACACAAAACACCACGCAGACAAACACTTACCACGAGACATGACCACGAACGAAGGAGAAAGCAAAGGAGACTGGCGGCTTCCAAAGGGAGGCTGGTTATTCTGTGACAGGTAGGGTGAGCGAAAATAAATGGAAGTGATCATGCCAAGTCTCAGGGAAATAGGATGGTTTAATATGTAAAGTGCGCAAACCAAAACCCATGAATTGATCCGAATTAAGGATATAATAACCAGCAGTCAACTGGTACAAAGACAAGACATATATAGACGAACAAACGACCCTCAGGTGAGACGGATCGCGGGCTCCGCCCACCTGAGGGACGAACACAACGCCACACCCACAGGACAAGCTGCTGCTGTAGATGGGGCGACCAGTAGGGGGCCGCCGTACCGTGACACTTGGAGCCAACACACTTCAAAAACTTTTGTTCCTCAATAAAAATACATAAATGAATGAATTTCTTGTCATTTTATGTGTTTTATATTATTTTTCTTTTTCATTAATGAAAATCCTTACATAAGTTGCACATTTTAGCTGAATTTTATTAGACAAATTTGCTATATTTTGCAGAGTTGGTTTAACATTTACACAAGGTTTTAAGCAAATTTTGGACTCTTCTGGACACAACAAATTGAGCAAATGAAATTATAAAAATGATGAGATCATATTTTAAGTAAACGAATGTTGATAAATATTTCACGAGTTGATGTGTTTTCAGGATGCTTTTTCAACTTTTCATTTTGTTTACTTGTAATGATATTATAACTACTGCAGGGGTCACTATTAAGTGACCAACACTACAGTGTCAACACAGTTTGTGTAGTGTGTCGATACACTCCTTGAGGTATCATCTTCCCATCACTAGTTCTGATCATAGCATCAACTCTAGCTCTTTTAAGGCAAGGATTTACCTTTGACTATCAAATGCAGCTAAGGTCTAATAGTATAAGTAAATTTACAAACCCCTGGTCAGCTGCTATAAGATCATTTACCACCCTCACTAATGCAGGTTCAGTGCTATGATTTCTCCTAAAGCTGGACTGAAAAACCTCAAACAGACCATTAGATTCAGCTACAGTTAATTCTAGAGCAGGGGTCGGCAACCGTTGGCACGCTGAGGCATAATCACTGGCACGCGACACGCTGGACCAGCATCAGCAAAAAAAATAATAATAAAAAATGGAGCACGATCTTCCAATCGAAATCGCTCCTCAACGCTCTGCGGATGCGTTTATACTTGGCGATCGATCACGATATAATACTTAATTTGTGTCCATTTACACCTCCCCTCCGCTAACAATTTACACTAGCCGAATTCACTGTGAGGTTTTATAACTATTGAACCCAAACAAAAGAAAATAACTAAGACTTCCGCCAAAAGCACAGAACCAATAAACCACCATGAAACGAGGCACAGAAAAAACAGGGGAAAAAAAGATTGCGGAATACTCAACATGGGGAAAAAGTAACAAACAAACCAAGGATGCCAGGGGAAGTCGCTGGGTCTCCAACCACAACGCTGAGTAACAGGAATGGATAGGAAAATAACAGGAGGAGAAAACTTGAGATGGGCCGGAGCGGCGCAGGAGTGAAAGACACTCAAATGATAGCGAAAGAGGAAACGTGGTGACGAGACACCACACCAAGCCAAACGTTACCTACAAGAGAAGACTGACTGCTTGTGCAAGGCGCAAGCGTGACAAAACAACCCAATAGTGAGACTGGTGTCTTCTTAAAGTAGGGAGAAAGACAGCTGCAAGTAATCACCACTGATTGCGTTTGCCATGGCAAGAACTGGCTCGTGAGTTCCCTCCTGTGGCGGCAGGCAGGACGACTCTGGAGCTAGTCCTAACATCACCCCTTTCCTGCTTTTAACTGTGCTCAGTCTTGCGCCTACGTTTTGCACTGACAGATGTAACAGCCTCTGCTTTTGAAATTCTGAGCATATCAGCTTTCATTACATTGACCATTATAATTGTACACTGCAGCCACAATCTCTCCATAACAGTCAGCATGGCAGAGGAACTTTCATTAAAGGTGGAGAGGGCCATATTTGCTGCTGCTTCAACCCTTTGCCTACAAAGACCGTTTTTGGACACCGTGCCCATATAACTCAATGGTATTTTGAGTGCCTCCATGTTGCATTCTTTGTAGCAGACTGTCACTTGACATGCAGTGATACTGAGCAATCAATTTCCTTAATGCTGTACCCATTCGCTTGTGGGCATGACTGATACACTCCAGTTTTACAATGCCCAGGGTATGGATTCAGTGCCACCACCTCCCTAAATGCTGCACTGTCCCCATCTGACAACATCTTTGTGTAACGCTTGGTCTTCAATCTCCCAAAGTTCTCATATGTGACTCCTCTGCTACGCTCTCTTCACTGGTTTCCAGTAGCGGCACGCATCAGATATAAAACCTTGATGTTTGCTTACAAAGCCAAAAATGGACTAGTCCCTTCTACATGATGTCCATGGTCAAAAGCTAATCCGTACAGCGAGCACTCAGAATCTCAAGCTTGGCTCGACTCGAAGCTCCACGCTTAAAGTTTCACAGAAGACAAAGCTCCAGATTATTCTCTGTCCTGGCTCCAAGATGGTGGAACGATCTTCCATTAGCAGTCTGCAGTCTATTGCTGTCTTAAAGCATAGACTGAAGACTCACCTTTTTGTTAAGTTCTTAACAGAGCACTAACTCAGCAGATAACACTTGTTGTTCCTAAATTGTATGTCTGACTATGGATATTTGTGCTTCTTTTTAAAAGTTTAACTACTGTTTAAATGTCAAAGTCAAAGTAAAATTTATTTATATAGCACTTTTTACAACACATATTGTCACAAAGCAGCTTTACAATCGTATAGGTCCAGATGCCTAATGAGCAAGCCAAAGTCGACAGTGGCAAGGAAAAACTCCCCATGATGGTGGGGATTAGGAAGAAACCTTGGGAGGACCAAGACTCAAAAGGGAACCCTCCTCCTTTGGGTGGCCCGTTAGCACAAGTCCGTATTTGTGGACAAAATGAGCCTGTTTGAATCTAAACTAGGTAAAGACATTATTTTCTGTAGTTTAGTAGTAGTCTGACTCAAGAGTATCTTGAATTCTGGCCTATCTGTACTATTATCTAGGATGAATTCTGTGATTAGATGCAAAGTATTTTGTAAATCGCTCTGGACTTAAATGTACTGTAAATGTAAATGTACTGCAGCTGGTGGAGATTCACAGACCTTGCCCATATCCTCTTTGCTCCATGGCTTTTCTTGATCTGAAAAAGATAAACGTTAATAGACTTTCGATCGATAAGAGCCATCGGCCTACTATAAGGGCGCATTGAATGACTTGTTTTAGATCCCTGCTTACAGGCCAAGTTACTTAGTCAAATTTTAGCTGGCAATTGTTTTTTCCCAAATAAAAAACAACCTCATCATTATTTATAATTATAATTATTTAGCCATCAATAAAAACAAAAAACTTTCATTTGAGTCGTGACTCATTTTATTCACTATAATTTATGAACAGAAATATTCATATCAGCTACTATGATTGTCCCACCTCCAAGCCAGTTAATTGTGCATCAGCATTAATTTCTAGGAATTGATGACAAAAATCAGAAAATTGTTTGTATTTAAAGATGTTTTAGAAACTGTTCAAACAATTACTGCCTACGACTGTCGTCACAACCACATTATATTCTCTGGACATGACAGCGTAATTTTGCTTCTATATGTACTATGTATATTCAAATAATAATCAAAAAGTGGCAATATTTAAAACGACTGTCTACTGTCATGTTCGTAGTCGCGCCGGCTATTTTTTGCTCGCACTTTCTCCTTTGAGATGAAACATTTTTCTGTTAAAATATTTTAAAACAGTTTCAGGAAGTTATGAAAAGGAATCGATTGTGACCAGATTTCCTGGTCGAAAAATCAATGATTGTGTTCTTCCAGAGATTCAAAAGAATCAACACGGTGAAAAGAAACCTTTAATACATCCAAAGCTCCATGCTCACACTAAATTTCCACAACTTAAGAACTCTATGGATCTCCGGACACCTCACCCACCTCTTTGTGCCAAACAACACCCAGGACAGAGAGCAAGAGTAGACGTGTTGTGGAACCACAAGGTTTCAGACAGTGCTGTGACTGGAGAGCCTCCTGCCTCAACTTGCCTGGGAAGCCAGATCAAGGACAAGGTGGATAATCTGTGCAGGCCCAAGATCACCAACGGTATTCCCATACAGTTCAGAAACTCCAGATTGTCCCAGGCTGCAGCTCCCGTGCGCGCAGCTCCCGTGCCAGTAAGATCACCATACATTGGGACGACACATAGAGAGACAGAAAAATGCTCTTATATTCCTACTGGAATCGTTGGGAAGCATCATACTCCTCAGGGCTCTGTGTCCTACCTTGAGACTCTGAAAATGCACAACAGTCCCCTTGTTCTTCAGCCTAGACTTCCTGCAAGGCTGTGTCCCCTGGACAAAGCAAAGCAGCGACCCAAGGCCATACAGGCAGCTGTTCGCCGTCCAGCCGAGACGATGCAGCAACTAGCATCTTTTGCTCCCAGGGGTGATAGTGGGAAAAACTCCTGAGCCTGAACTTTTTCTGAGCGGGGTGGGGGGGGGGTTAGTGTACCATATTTAGAATATTTAATAATTAATCTTTAAATTAATTAATAATAAATAAGTCAGGTAATCATTATAGTGAAATAAAAAACTAATTTCTATTAATATTCTGAGAAAATGCTGTAACCTAAAGATTTAGATTAGACACAATATGTTAAAAACAGGCATGATTAATTATTTATTCATTGCTGTTAGTAAATTATAGGATACCAGACAACTAAAAGAAATTATGCAAATAAAGTTTAAAAGAATTACAAGTTAGTTTTTATATATAAATGTTAATAAATTTTTGTTCATGTATTACACCTTACGCCGTAAGGCGGCCAGGATGAACCAAATTGTCTGACCACCTGTACCGGCTCAAAAAAAACACTCTTATATTTCTGATAAAAAATTTAACTTAATCAGAATAAAGATAAAATACTGAATTTATCTTGTATCTACCTCTGAAGCTCTTCCGATGTCTGAAATACAGGCAGTCCCCGGGTTACGACGTAAATCGGAACATATGTACACACGGACATAATTTTGGGGGGGGGGACGGGGGGGACATGTCCCCCCCACTTTTTCAAAAGCCGGCTTTGGTCCCCCCCAGTTTTTACGGTTAAAACCAAATATTTAAATAGCGACGAATCCATGTCCCCCCCACTTTTGAAATCAAAATTACGTCCATGTATGTACATACTGTACGTAAATAACGTACTATACGCAGTTATCCTATACTAAAGCTAACCTTTTGGCAAATACCTTTATCCATAGCTGCGTTTAACTAATCCTGACACCGCGCACACCAAACACCAAGTTCCGTTTACGAAGCAGAACCATTAAGGTCCAAACGAGGCTTTATACAGTAAATGGGAGATGTGTAGTAACCACGAAAAATCGTACCTGGGAACCTCGTAAGGATCATAAGGATCATATTTCGGCCTCAAAACAGATGTATTGGCTAGAGTCTTGGACTGGGCCTCTTTATAACACAGCTGTCTCATGCGTCCATATGGAGTGATTTTTGTGTCAATGGTTCCACAGAAGCAGAAGAAGTTAATCTGCAGGCAAAATTCTTAGCATCAACAGCAGAAAGTATATGTTGTGACAGAAAAAATATATCAAAAGTATATTTTAAAAATATAATTGGTTACTTGAAACTTATTTTCGTTTGTATTTTGACAGTTTTTGGTTCTATTGTTTTTGTTTTTTTGGATTTTGCCAGTAACACCTCTGGGACCAAGCCACACCCACCCCACCATCTTCCCAGCGTTTTCAAACATGGCGGAATGCGGGGTTCTGTTTCACAGCAGCAGGTATACTGAGTTTTACCATTAAAGTTTATACAAAGGTTATAATTATTGCTAAATGGTCTGTAGATATTGCAAATACTCATACAGTTGTGATCAAATTTATTCAACCCCCAATGCTGCGAAGGGTTTTATGGAATTCAGTGCACATTTGTAATTGTGTTCATAATGAAATCTTACAAGGACTTGTTAAAGAACTAAATGCAACTAAGATAGCATCAATTTTTTTTGTCATAAAGTATTAAATGGCCTTTTTGTGATTTCTTCATTGACACAATTATTCAACCCCTTTATGACTACCACTCCTAAGAACAGAGGTTCATTCCAGTGTTTTCCATCAGGTATTGAAAACATCTGTGGATGTCAACGAGCAGCAATCAAGCATGATAAGCACCAATTAGGCAGATTTAAAAGGACTGTGATACTCAGCTCCTTCTAGACATCTACTGGTGTGTTTCCAAGCATGGTGAAGGCAAGAGAATGGTCCCAGAAGACAAGAGAAGAGGTTATTGCTCTTCACAAGAATGGCAATGGATATAAAAAGATTGCGAAGTTGTTAAATATTCCAAGAGACACTATCGGAAGTATCATTCGCAAGTTCAAGTTAAAGGGCACAGTGGAAACGTTACCTGGTCGTGGCAGAAAGAAGATCCTGACCGCGACTGCTGTGCGCTACCTGAAGTAGGGCTGGGTATCGATTCAAATTCCAAGAATCAATCCGATTCCGATTCTGAAGATTAAGAATCGATTTATTTCGATTTAATCAGATTTAATCGATTCGATCCAATTCGGGGTTTAGTGTTATTAAAAATGTATTTATTTGAGCTGTCGACAAGTCGACTGCAGTATGCCAAAAGTCATGTGGACAAGCCACAAAGGTTTTGGGACAGTGTACTGTGGTCACATGAAACTAAATTAGAACAGTTTGGGACAATGGACCAGTGCTATGTTTGGAGAAGGAAGAACCAGGCTTATGAACAAAAGAACACCTTGCCTACTGTGAAGCATGGCGGGGGGTCAATTATGCTTTGGGGCTGTTTTGCTTCTAATGGTACAGGAAAGCTTCAACGTGTGCAGGGTACCATGAATTCCCTTCAGTACCAGGAGATCTTGGAGGAAAATGTGATGGAGTCAGTCACAAACCTGCGGCTTGGGAGACGTTGGACCTTCCAACAGGACAATGATCCGAAGCACACATCCAAGTCCACTAGAGCATGGTTGAACATGAAAGGCTGGAACATTCTAGAGTGGCCATCGCAATCACCAGACTTAAATCCAATTGAGAACCTCTGGTGGGACCTAAAGAAGGCAGTTGCAGTGCGCAAGCCTAAGAATGTGACTGAACTGGAGGCTTTTGCCCATGAAGAATGGGCTAAGATACCCATAGGTCGCTGCAAGACACTTGTGTCAAGCTATGCTTCACGCTTGAAAGCTGTCATAACTGGAAAAGGATGTTGTACTAAGTACTAAAAAATAATGTCACTAGGGGGTTGAATAAAACTGATAATGATGTGAGCACAGTAAAGACATTTGTGGTTATTCCATCATAAATATTATGTTATGTTTGTCTAATTTATAAGTGCCTCTTTGATATAATTGTAAATAAGATGACTGAAATGATCAAAATCAATGTCAAACTGGCCAAAACACTTTATTTCAGTGGGGGTTGAATAAATTTGATCACAACTGTATTTCTTCCACAAATCAGTATTTCCTCTCCATCCAGTTCACTAACATTTTAAAAACCTCACGCTGGTGAAGTGTGCTAAATATTAACCGTCTATGCATAAACCATCTATGGAATAACCACATAGATATTGGTTACAGGGTTGCCAACTATCATGCAATGGGCATGAGACACACGCATTTGACTGTCTTCACACGTCATACATACGATTTCTCACGCTGAAAAAAATCTTGTTTATTTATCTCCGATCTACATCTATGATTCAATGAGTTACTAGTTCGCTCTGGCGCCAACCACTGGTGATCGATCGCTTTAGGCGCAGCAGAAGGGAAACGTATAAACATATAATAATTTGACACCACCCCCGCTAATAACATATCGTAATTAATGTGTCCATCTGACCCCCCCCCCCCCCCCCCCCCCCCTAAAATAAAAATAATAATACTATTACTGGGGACGCAGGTGTGTTCCACATCATTGACTGGGGGGGGTGTGGGGGGGTCGAACGAGAATTGTTGACCGGGGGGGTTGGCGAACTAAAATTGTTGACGTTGTTGAGGCCATATACTCCAACGCTAGGAATGTAGCACTAGGACCCTGGAGCGGTTATTTTCTGAATGGTCGCCAGAACAACTGAAATAATTTAATGCCTCCCCTCATAAAATTCCAGACATTTTAAGACATTTTTAGGCCTTGAATATGAAAAACTAAATTTAAGACTTTTTAAGGACCCGTGGGTACCCTAAAAGTTGCCAACCGTATGGTTAGCGTTAGTTGATTAGTTAGTTGAGTATCCTCTTTAATAACAACTAAAGTACTTTAACTTTTAACATTTATACTTTTTGAGGCGGTGTTCTGATTTTTTTCCCCCAAAGAGAGAGTGCAAATAATCCCAGATAGCAAATGAATGTTGAATCAACGTTGAAATGACATCGTTTTCGTCATTTATGGTTGACAACCTAAATCCAACTATAATCAACGTTCTAAAAGGTTGAATTCCTAAATGATTGTTAACGTTGAAAAAAAGATGTTGAATCAACGTTGCATTTGGTTAGTTATGCTACTGAAAAAATATGTGTGTGTGGGAGGTTGTGGATATCAACCATTTCTTTGACCTGCACCATGTCTCAGTACAGTTACGGTATTTTCCAGGAACGCTATTGCTGAAGTGATCGCTTGATGTGTAGAGAGAAATTCTACACTTTCAAGAAAGTGTAGAGTCTTTTCAAGCAATTCAAACAAGTTTTGATTCGCAAACGCAGATCTTTGCAGTCCTTATAACTACCCTCACTGCTGTGAAAAGCCTTTTTCTGGACCAATCATGGATTTGTTTTGCACACAGAATATAGTTGGCCAATTTTTCAATTTTAAATTGTTGAGGGGGGGGGGGGGGGGTGTGGTGAGTGTAAATTGTTAGCGGAGGAGAGGTGTAAATGGACACAAATTAAGTATTATATCGCGATCGATTGCCAAGTATAAACGCAGTGTCGCACGCCAGTGATTAGTGTGTGCTTGAGTCATAGAGAACAGCAATGACAAATTCTCCCTAGGGTCAAATAGTTTAAACTATTTTAAAAGGGCATTGGGGTTTCATAAATTAATTTTCATCAAATTAAAATAATGTTAGCTAGTAATTACTGCTAAATATATTGTAAGTGATTTATAATTTTAAGAACCAGTTAATTTTACACACATGATTCCTAAGTTCATAAGCAAATAACAAAAATTTATTTAATGTTTGAAAATGTTCACTTTGCCCAACATCACATTATAATTTATTTTATTATAAATAATAAAAAAGAAATAAAATCAAGAGAGGGTAAATGATTTTATAGCACAAACAGGAGTTTCTGATGAGTCATTGAGTGTAGGTACAGTCTCCCTACTACCCTCTCTGCTCTAACACATACAGCCTGAGACTACAGAAGGAGCAATGCTGATAATGCTTTGAGATATGTGTATGCATGTTTTTTAAAGAAAATTTTTTTGGAAAGTGTTTAATCATTTATAATCATAATCATAATCATTTATATAATTTATATTGTAAAGCGCCTTGGGAATCTGGAAAGGCGCTATATAAATCGAACATTCATTCATTCATTCATTCATAAACTTTAAGCCCTGGCTGTAAAATTATGAATACTACTTGATCCCCAATAAACAATAAGTTAAAAAGAAGAAGATACAGTTAACATTTCATTTACAGCTAAGCAAAGCTACACAGAGCACATTTTCCACAAACAGCATTTTAGATATGGGACCATCTAAACCAAAAAACATCAAAAGAGAAGTCAAACATCCCTGTAGATTATGGAGTAATGTCCACACAGGTGGTGACTGGGAAAAAATTAATCTCATTGCAGATATTGATATTGCTTGGGAATTTTTTTTATGGTTTCATTAACATTATCAATAAACATGCTCCATTTCGGAGGTATAGAGTCAAAGGTAGAAACAATGCATGGTTCACTCCAGACCTTTCAGATCTTCTCCATCAATTAACTGGCCTGGACGAAAGCCAGAAAAACAGATCAAAACTCTGACTGGTTAGTTTTTAGGCAATTACGTAATACATGTACTGTCAAGATCAGGAAAGCTAAAGCTAATTATTTTCTTTCACAAACTACTTAAAATTTAAATAACCCTTTAAAATTCTGGAAAATCATCAAATCTATTACAGAAAATAGTAAAGGTTCTGAGTTGCCTCCATGCATTATTAAAGACTCTCAAAAAATCTCGGATAAGGCCAAAATGCTTGCTTGTTTTAATGAGCATTTTGTTGCTTCAGGATTCTTATTTGAGTCTCTTAACCTCACAAAATCTAACTCTTCATATAACTCCTTTCCTGCTAAGTCTGATAACCAGACTCGTTTAAATGATTCTTTTACTTTTAATCTTATTAAAGTTACTGAGGTTCACAAAACCCTCAGTCTCTTAGACTTAACAAAAGCTGCAGGCCCGGACAAACTTGAGCCTTACTTTTTAAAATTAGCAACTGATTTTATTGCCCCACCTTTGACTCATATATTTAACTTGTCCTTAGTCTCTAATACCATACCACCTATTTGGAAATCTGCCCAGGTTACTCCTTTGCTTAAAGGAGGTGACCCCACGATCTTAAATAATTACAGACCTATTTCCAAGTTGTCTGTTCTGGCTAAAGTTCTTGAGTCTCTTATTAGTGATCAGCTAAAGGATTTTTTAAATGAGAATAGTATTTTGTCTGATTTTCAATCTGGTTTTAGGAAAAAACACAGCACAATTACAGCAGCACTTAATGTTTTTAATGATTTTATAGATACTATTGATAACAAACAGCATTGTGCGGCCCTTTTTATTGACTTGTCTAAAGCTTTTGATACTGTAGACCATTCCATCCTTGCACACAGATTATCTAAAGCAGGATTGTCAGACCATGCAGTTGGCTGGTTTAAAAATTACCTAATAGGCAGAACACAGTGTGTACAAGTAGATGGCTGCACTTCCAGCTTACTCACTGTGCAAAAGGGTGTTCCACAAGGGTCAGTCCTGGGGCCGCTTTTGTTCATACTTTATATTAATAACATTAATTACAATATTTGTAATGCAAAATTTCATTTTTATGCTGATGACACAGTTATGTATACTTCTGCATCCACACCTATCCAAGCTCTCAGTCAGTTACAACTTGATTTTAACATACAACAAAATTTTTATGATTTAAAGCTGGTTTTAAATGCTGATAAAACAAAAGTTATGATGTTTTCTAATTCAAACTTCAAATTTCCAAACTTTCAAACCTGCCTTCAATTATTACTGCTCAAGGAACTCAGATAGAACTTGTTCCTACGTATAAATATCTAGGCATTTTAATTGATAGTTCTCTTTCTTTTACTGCTCAGATTCAGCAACTTGTTAAAAAATTAAAACTGAAGTTAGGTTTTTTCTTTCGAATAAAATCATGTCTCTCTTTTGAATCTAGAAAGAGACTGGTTTCTGCTACATTTATATCTGTATTAGATTACGGTGATGTTTTGTATATGCACGCCTCTTCTCAAAGCTTAGTCTCTGGATACTGTCTATCACGGAGCTCTGAGATTCATCACCAATTTTAAATCTCTTACACATCATTGTATGCTGTATGCGCGTGTTGGATGGTCTTCGTTGTATGCTCGTAGAAAATATCATTGGTCTATTTTAGTTTATAAGTCTATTTTAGGTCTACTCCCATCCTACCTTCTGACCTATATCAGTCAAAGCTATTGATTCTTACAATCTACGCTCCCAGAATCTTTTTTTATTGTCTGTTCCTAAAGTTAGAACTGAACTGGGAAAAAAGGCATTTAGGTTTGCAGCTCCATTTACTTGGAATGAGCTACAAAAAGACTTGAAACTTAAAGATCTGGTTTCTTTGGGCTCTTTTAAGAGGATGTTGAGCAACTTGGAGGCGGATGCTTCTAGTTGCAAATGTTTTGACTGATTAATTGATTTGACTTATTGTCTTGATTCTATGTTCTGATGTATTGAAAACTTATTGTCTTTATGTATGATTGTTTGTTTTTATTGTAAATTGTGAATGTACTGCTGCCTGTCTTGGCCAGGACACTCTTGAAAAAGAGACTTTTAATCTCAATGAGGTTTTTCTGGTTAAATAAAGGTTAAATAAAATAAAAAAAAAAAAAAAAAAAGTATCCACAGTGGTTATAGGATGTGCACGCAGCAGATCAGGAACTGCAAACATCGTCAATAAGGACTGAAAAAGAAAAAACAAGTGTCGATACAAGTAATTTTTCCCCTTCAGAAGGGCAGCTCGGCCAAAGATTGCAAATGAGCTGTTACTTAGGCAACTTTAGCCCAGCCACATACACACTTGCTGCAGTCCTGCTCCTCATCTTTACTATCACTTAATAGTGAGTGGTAAAAGCAGTTAAAAGGTGTGATGTCTGTTTGCCCAGTCAGTGGATCTGGGGAAGGAGTGGGAAAGAACGCACGAGCAGCCTCTTCTCGTGCAGTAAATCAGCGTTATATAAAATAATCATTATTCTTTTTGGTTTATTACTTCTAATTTCAAGGTGGGTTGAACAGTATGTCTACAAACAAATTAATTTGAAAACGTTAATTTAAGTGTATAAGAAAATATAATATAATATAATAAGAATAATAATTTGAGTTGACATGTTAATTAATCTGCAAGCTAAAAGTTACAACCAACGTCAAACGATAATGTTAGCTAGTTATTGCTATGGAAGCTATCAACTTAATTTCTACGATTAATTCACGACACTAGGCGGCATGGTGGTGTGGTGGTTAGCGCTGTCGCCTCACAGCAAGGCTGTCTGGGTTCGATTCTTGGTCTGGGCTGCTCTGTGTGGAGTTTTCATGTTCTCCCTGTGCGGGTTTTCTCCGGGTACTCCGGTTTCCTCCCACGGTCCGAAGACATGCGTGTTAGGTTGATTGATCACTCTAAATTGCCCGTAGGTGTGAGTGCGTGCGTGTGTGTTGGCCATGCGGTGGACTGGCGACCTGCCCATGGTGTACCCTGCCTTCGCCCGGAGATGCTGGGATTGGCTCCAGCCCCCCCATGACCCCGACTAGTGGGATTAAGCGGTTTGGATAATGAATGAATAATTCACGACGAATATCTTAACCAAAACTCAGTTAAATATTTTGAATAATTCAACTAAGATAGCTAACTAGCTAATTCTAGCTAATTAGATACAAGCAGCTGTGCTGTAGAAACAGAGCCAGTTAGCTAGCTAGTGTAGTGCAGAACGGCAGCTAGAACGGCTCTGCTTCAGCCTAACCAATGGGCTGTAGAAACGAGAAGCGCTAACCAATGGGTTTTAGCAGTTTACCACAGAGAAACGTTATACATAAATATATAAAAGCACACACGACAAAGCTATACGAAAATTAATGGTAGCTAGTTAACTAGCTACAGTATGTCGCGCTTAACCTTTCCTTACCTTAGCGCAGCGTGTTCGTTGATTGCAAAAGAAAACATTACCAGTCTTGTCTTTAGCCTTTTATTAAAAAATACACATAGGCCTATTAATTAATTAATACAGAGATCTCTGGAGAGCTCACATTACCTAATCATGTCACCCCATGTGCAGCTCTGAAGCTGTCTGCTCTCTTCACCATTATATATGCTTTCCTTTCTAAACATAGGAACTGCACATTCCATAGTTCAACCTACAGCTGTCTCTATTCTGGAAGCGAGGTCTTACTACCTGGCCTTACCACATAAGGCCACAGTGAGCCTCCTCTCACACATCCCATTTTAGCCTACTGCAAACGCATGGAGTATTGGAAGTGGCACACAAGCACGTACACAGTCATTCTTACTAACAAGCAACTTAATCCTTAATATAATGAAAGCAAAACATATAATAATTAATATTAGAGATTTGATTAATACTTTATGACTAGTCAAAATATATAAATTATGATAAGCTGTTGATTCAATACTGTAATGTAAACAAACTATGAAGGGATTAAGATGAAAACCACAACAATTCCCCCTTTTTGATCTCTAAATAGATCAAACTTTAAGTTAATCCAAAACTACCTTTTCATCTTCTCCTACAGCTCTGACATCATACCCAAACACCTTTGTGGTTCCTGCTTCTCAATCTTACTGCTGATTAAGCTTCCCACTAAGCTTCTTCTACATTGGAATACAACATTTACCTGTAATCATAAGTCAAAAACATTCTCACATAAGTTAACACAGACATAATATGACCATCATTCAATTATCTGCTGTCGTGTCCATTTAGTATAATCTGATCCACGAATGCCTTATATCTTAATTTCTGACGTATTTTCCAGTGATGGTCCCAGTGTTGGGGCAGGTCTAAACCATACTATGTTTATCCTAATTAGGCCTAAAGGGTCTTAACCCGATTGGCCCACTCCTATTACTAGATATACGGTACATGACCTGTACTAGAGATGTGCCAGTACTCCAGATGAAAACATCCCAATTCTATTGACAGAATAACTAGGTTCTTGGTACGATGTGCGTCTCGCTGAAAAATAATGCTTACCTTTGAACTTTATTATTGCTAAATGGCCGTCCCAGCCGGCCAGTAGTATGATTATCAACTCCTAAAGCTTTATGTGAAACTCTCCAAGGGATCTCATTTATGCAGCTACTATTACAACAATATTGGCCTTGACCCACCATGGATCCATATGCACAGGGGGCAGTCCCCTGTAAGGTCCTTTAACATGTTGTTAAATACTAACAATCACAATGCTACTACTTTCAATGATAATATAAAAACATATAGACAAAAAACAATGTTACACAAGGCCTGTAAAACAACATTAGACAATATTACTAAACATCCAAATACATCACAAAACTTTTACTGCAGCATCATCTATTCTTCCGCCCTGTTGGAGGCAAGATTATCTTCTTATCCCGCGAAGGAGGTCAGGGTGGACTACCTGGATGTACCTCCGCTCTCAGGTGTTATTTTGACCTGTCGTTTGAGAGCTCCGTATCTCGGCGCGCTGGTTCTGATGCTCAGCACCGGCTGAGGTGGTACCACGTTTCTCCTTTGCCCTTCAATCGGACAGAGTGTGATGTTCTCTTTAGTGACCTTGAATGAACTGGTCCACCTGGGCTCTGACCACTTTCTTTTGATGACCTTAAGCAGGACCCATTTGGTTACCGGCAGGTCCGTTGGTTCTAACTCCTCTCCTGGTACCTGGACAGAATAAGCTTCACAAATTACTTTTTTAGTTCACTGTAACCTTCCTTGTACGACCCCGAGTGTACCTGTCAGGTTTCGCAAGCGCATTGGGGGACCCCCGAAAACTTCTCACTGTCATGAGCTCAAACGAAGTGAATCCTGCAACAAAATTCACTGAAGATCTTCTGGCCAACCATATAAATACCTTTGTGCACATACCTTTTCCTTTACCTTTACCATTATACTTACCATTTATAATCTCCATTTTAGCCTGAGATTGAGAATGATAAACCAACCCACATTTGTGTCTCAAACCCAAATTTTGTTCCACAAATTTTAGCTCCCAGCTAGTGAAGTGCATCCCATTATCTGAGCATACTTAATTTAGTAAACAATGGTGCAGTATCCAGTAATTTTTATCAACATTCTGCAGACTGACCTCGAGTCATCTGCCCTGGTGGAAATGCTTCTACCCAACCTGAGAATTTATCCTCAGTCACTAACAAATACTTTAATCCCCGTATTGGTATTTCTATACCCATGTAGTCAATCTGAACTTCATCTCCTATATTCATTGCATTTGTACATAGTCTTAGATATGTGTATTTCCTTACACAATTCTCTGCTGCTGTAACAATGCAAATTTCCCCACTGAGTGATTAACAAAGAATGATCACATCCTATCTTAGCTCCTTTGGTCCAGGGAGCCTGCTTAGACCTTTGCTTAAAGCATGACAGCTGTTATGCATGTCTCAAATATCACATTACTCTGTCCAGACTGCTATTACGTCAGTATAGGTGCCATCAGTTAACCAAAATTTTTCTTCATTTATTTCTACCCACGTGCTACCCTGTGTGCCTCAGTTAACACTGGTTTGATCAATTGATTCTATAAAATTCGTTTCCCATTTTGTCCTTTCCAGACTTCCTTATTTCTTACCATATTTACTCAGCAATGCTATTTTATTTTAATAATAAAATTTTATTTAAGTACTCTATTTCTTAAATTTTTTCTCTGGGGTCAATTCTCCTGTACTTTACATAGCTCTTAGTCCTGTGGTCTGCCTTGCAAACCATCTAATGTGCTCCTATTTGCCTCTGTCTCTAAGCTTACCCCCTTTTGTTATCTTGTCACTCTGTACGTACAACCTATGCTGTGTGCATGGTGTTGTCTAACAGGTGTATCTCCCCCTTTACTGAAATATCATTCAGGAATGTATTTCAGAAACTTCTAAAAAGAGTAATAAGTTTTAATCAGTAATTTGCTAAGTCCACTGCCTGTGCCAAGTTCTGTTTTAGTTTAATAAGTTAAATTAAACTTTAATACATTAAATTTAAAATAAAATAAGTCTTTCTTTGTGATAGAAAATACTAGTCAAATTAAGTTATTTTAATACACTAGTTATTACAAGATTTAAATTAGCTCACATTCAGAAAGTTAGTTGTTACCCGATGCCTTGTTGTACTGGTTTCCTTATCATGCTCACCTACTCCTTACCCATGTGACCATGGTGTGAAGATAATTAGATTTGTGGAGTGGCTGAATTTCCCATTATCTACCAGCACTGCTGCGCATGTCTCAGCTTTGCAGGGTTGCCGCCCCTCAGGCCCCAGTAACCTAGGTTACCTGATCCTGTAGCTGTTCTTCAAATTCCTCCCATGAATTGGATCCCCTCCTATGTCATACAACAATATAACAAACTGGGTCGGGTGGCAGGACAAAGGTTCAATCAAAGTGATCTGGCTACCAAGAAATGAACTGGGAGTGGACGCCCCTCGCGGCTCATGAGTGAGGCTTCAGGAAACCCCTGTAGCAACCGTGGAGGCCAGTCTGTGGACATCAGGTGCATCAGGTGTTTGCTGTCTGTAAACAGTGCATTTGTAATGTCTCTTCCACAGGTTAACAGGTGCAGTCTTTGATCTCAGGAACCTGTGTTTAGTGGCCTGCTGGCCACATTGTACAGTCATTTGAACAGTTCTGTGCAGACTTTGATATTCTCCAGCCAGAAATGATAGTCTTTGAGTACCGCCAGTGAGGGACAACATAGGGTTTGCCGTAGCTTTGCTGTCCAAGTTCTCATCAGGGCCCCGCCATTGCCCTGGTACTGCAGAAGGGTTTGGTGCTGGACCTCTGACCTCTGGCCCTCATCCTACGGTTCTGTGGGGACTCTCTTTCGCCCAATGACTCTCCTTAACACAAAGAGAAAGCATCCACCCCACCTGCCACAACGAAGTTGCCAGGATCACTGTGACCTTCCTTGCCCCTTCCCAAAACCCCTTCTTCTAAAATTTAGGTTAAACCCATACTGTTAACACTACTGCATAAAATAATACACTTAGGGGACATATTGAGGTCTCTGGGGCGGATCCCCTGTGCTCTGAGATCTTTTAGATTGCAACAGCTTGCTCAGAGACATTTTATCTCTGCCCAACTTCAAGAAGAGTCTCAACACCTTCCTGTTTAGATCTGCTTTTAATTAAGAAACTCCAACTTTATTCTAATTGCCATCTTACTTTCTTTATTGCAATATTATCTTATAATTTGTTACTCTATTACATTCTTTTATTATGTTTGATTTCTTTTAACATTTTTCTTTTTTGTCTATTCTATAAAACACTTTGAGTTGCATGTATGTTTGAAAGGTGCTATACCAATACAGAGTATTATTATTATTATTATTATTAAACATTTCCTAGTCACTTTAACTGGCATCCGGTTTCTCATATTAAACTGACAACATACAGACCTATTCCAAAATTAGAAAAACATAGAAACATTGATTATAATTCAAAAAGCTACTCTCCTAGATTATCTTTTTAAGGCCCTCAGTGTAAACGATTTCAAGTATTTATCTTTATTATTATAATACTTAACACCACAAGTCTGCCAGAACCAAGCTCTCTAGCTGCTGTCAGCTTGTCCAGTTTTAGCTATCCAAATACCTCACCGTTTCACTGACATTTCCACCTCACACACTCGCTTTACTTACTCCGGTGTGTGTGTGCTATTTATAACTACTCCATCCAAGTCTCTTTTAAAACGCAGTTTACACTTCACCCCACGGCTTGCGTTCCCTTTTTTAGCCTTAAATACTAATATTCAGTGTCAAGGGTAACTCGCGCGTTTTAAACTCCACGTCGTCGATTTTATCTATTTGTACGATTCCTGTTTTTACATTAATTCCTGGATAACTTAGTTAGTGGGCATTACCGAGTTTAAGTCATACGGTGGCTGTGGTGTATCTTCCTGAATATCTGCTGTGTAGACCCCACTCCTTCTAGTTGATTATGAACAACCCCCAGCAAACAGTATTTGTACATGCGTCTCAGAGCTAAATCTTCTCCGCGTTTGATAATTTTGCGAGTTAAACGTGTGCACTTTAGCCAGTTGGTCTATTTTGCGATGATGTAACAATTCTCGGTTAAGAGGCGGAGGCAAATACACGAATTAAATTTTACTTTTTGCTCGCTTGTCTGCTTGTCTAGGCACACTGTCCCTACGCAACAGGTGCGCGCGCTGAGGCATTTCTCTAGACGTTCAACTAAGATTGATTACTTAGTTACTAAATACAGAGGAGGGACAAAACCCATACTGTGTACAAACAATACTGAATTCAATACTAAATGACCTAACCTAGCGTTAAGATATAAGAAATTATGAGGAAATTAAATACACCCACTTACAATCAAAACTAGAACACCTCAGACAAAGCACATACTATGCTATTTGTTAAACAACGAAGGAAGAAATTTATCCGATGACTTATAGCCAATATATATATGGGATACAGAGAAACAACTGTCATTAACAGGACAAACCCAGCAATCATTTAAAGTATAACAAAGACCGTCAGCATAGCGAACCCAACTTATTCAACACAATAAACGACACACGAACTTATTAACAACCGGACTTGTTTTATGATCCCTAAAGTATAGTTTTAGACTATGGGTTGGCCTGAAACATATTCAACACTCAAACAATGACAATATATGAACCCACAAAGTATAGTCTGAGACTAGGGGAGGGTGCGAAATTGAGAAATTTAACTCAGAAGTAAAACACAAGTAATCTCAGGACGAGAAAATATCCACGCACGATCACTAAGCTTTACCGACCAGACACAAGGAGAACTTATATACAATATGCAAACAATGCATGGAACAGAAACAGATGCAATAGACTTAATTATACAACATGACCCACAGCACGCCTTACTTACTATGCAAATGAATACTCAACGTAATCGCCAAAGACACAAGGTACAGCTGATACTAAATATATGCAGGACCAAACCAAAGGGGAAACCTGAATAAATTAAATACAAATGAGGGAGGAGTCACATATTACATACGAGACTCTAATGTTTTATTTTGATCAATTAATTACATCTGAGGACACACGATTCTGTGTTGGTCACCCATACTGTCACATAACAGCCAGCCCTTCAAATATCACACTGCTTATGATATTCTTCAATAGTATGAATCACTTTACTAGTCACACTCATCTGTTCCACTAAGGTACTCCATACCCTTAAAACTAACATTATATTCTACTTAAAACCATTTATAAAACTTGCATTTTCCTCACCAGTTACATACGTTGATAAAAACAGATACTCACCCAGAAGTTCTAAATATAGAACGAGAGTTCCGTTCTGACACCGTGAGGTTTTACCATCCTCAATCAATTCAGGTGCATTATCCGGCTTTTTGCTTTATCGAAATAATATTAATTTATGGACTCCTCAAGATCCAAAGGTTAATATCAATACCTAGCTAGCAAGACTCGAACTTGCGTAGGTCTCGTTCCTCTCGTCAAAAGAACGGATCGGCCGCCACACCACGGAATAAACCTTAAATAAAAACTTGTTAGTTTTCATTATTACACAAAAACTTGTTAGCTTTCATTTTGCCGGTAGGGACTCGAACCCTAAAATCACCTTTATGGGACTCAAACCCATTTTCCATAGTATACTTATACTTTTACCTTTTCAGACAAGACTGGATTTAATTTAGAATCATCCAAGTACTGTCAGTTCACCACAATTTAGTTGCAATTCAAATTTTGCAGATTTGTTTTAACAGGTTCTGCTTTACCACTATTGTTGTGCCGGCACGGTCAAACTGTCAGTCATTAGATGAAAAGAAAAAAGTTCCAAATTATTTTGCAATCACGTCGGGGCTCACCAAAATGTCGCGCTTAACCTTTCCTTACCTTAGCGCAGCGTGTTCGTTGATTGCAAAAGAAAACATTACCAGTCTTGTCTTTAGCCTTTTATTAAAAAATACACATAGGCCTATTAATTAATTAATACAGAGATCTCTGGAGAGCTCACATTACCTAATCATGTCACCCCATGTGCAGCTCTGAAGCTGTCTGCTCTCTTCACCATTATATATGCTTTCCTTCCTAAACATAGGAACTGCACATTCCATAGTTCAACCTACAGCTGTCTCTATTCTGGAAGCGAGGTCTTACTACCTGGCCTTACCACATAAGGTCACAGTGAGCCTCCTCTCACACATCCCATTTTAGCCTACTGCAAACGCATGGAGTATTGGAAGTGGCACACAAGCACGTACACAGTCATTCTTACTAACAAGCAACTTAATCCTTAATATAATGAAAGCAAAACATATAATAATTAATATTAGAGATTTGATTAATACTTTATGACTAGTCAAAATATATAAATTATGATAAGCTGTTGATTCAATACTGTAATGTAAACAAACTATGAAGGGATTAAGATGAAAACCACAACAAGTAGCTATAACGACAACAGGTCTCTCGGTTAATTATATGGTTAGCTCATTAGCTAACTAGATAACTCAGTTAGGACATACCTTGAAATCCAAAAATACATGAAGCATAGGGTTAGACTTAGCCTGAAAGGGAAAATAAAGGTTAGTTTAATCTCACAACCTCAGTAAAGTCTAATTTCAGGTTCGTAAAGACACCTATAAAAAATACTCACAGCTAGCTCAGTAACTAGTCATGTTTATGATCAATGCTTGCTACCCAGTTAGCTAATTGGCTCCTTATTTGACAATACACACTCTACAAATGAATTTTGTTGTAATTCGTATAGCTCAATCATATTACCTGGTATAGCATATGGTATAGTTGTTAATAAATAAACACGGTAAAAGCTTACCCTCGCCAAACCTCACAATCTTGCTCTCGGATTTGCTGCACTTGACCTAAACTAGCTCAGAACTGGAATACGTAGGCAGCGTAACTCCAACTGTCAATCCCGCTATTAGCCCATCCTTCTCTAAAATTAATTTGCATCCTGCCCCCTTTTTATTTCCCCTATAGTATGTATTAGGTATTTATCAGGTGCATGAAATGTGATTTTATGAAAATAAAAATACTTATAATCAGCTTTTATTTTTATAGAATGCCTTTATATCAACAATTGCTTTGGATAGCTCAGTGTCAGACTGGTATAAACTCAAAACATGGCAGTTAGGTGTGTTAAAAGAACTGCTAATGTACTAATTTGACATTTACAAACTCCACTTTCTTTTGTTTCTGCAGGTACTTTGAATACTGACGGATAGTTTTTTCACCAGGCTTTGAACTTTTAGACTGTAAGTGAATTAAAAAAAAGGTAAACAGAAGCTATTCTGATTCTGACCATGGCATTGTTTATAATGGCAAGCAGCTACAGGTGTTGGTGTCCGCATTTGTGTGTGATGCACCAGCCAGAGCATTTGTTAAGCATAATGGTTATTCTGGCTGTGACAAATGTGTGCAAGTAGGTGAATGGCACAACAAAATGACATTCCCTGAAACTAAAGCCAGACATGGATTTTTGTGCTATGGTTGATGAAGAACACCATTTGGAGCAGAAACTCAGCCCTTTGACAGGCATTGTAAAAATGGTCTCCCAGTTTCCAATTGATTATATGCACCTGTGTTGTCTTGGAGTTATGAGAAAGCTGCTGTTTTTTTGGTTAAGGGGCAAGAACTTGGCTACCAGGCTTCCTTCTCAAACCGTGGCATTAATATCTAATAAACTGTTAATCCACCTCTGAATTCTCTCGTAAACCAAGGGAATTAACGAAAATTGATCGTTGGAAGGCAACAGAACTACGTCAGTTTATGATTTATACTGGTCCTATAGTGCTTAAAGATTGCATGCCACATGGGGTTTATGATAATTTCATAATGGTTGAACCAAAGTTGATCAACCATCCAGTGTCAACCGGTTTTCAACGTAGAACCGTATGTGCACTTTAGCGTTGGAATCAACGTCACATTTCAACGTTGATTCAACATTTCTACGTTGAGCAAGACAACGGTGAATCAACGTTGATTCGTCGTTCTTTTGCTATGTGGGATGTTATTGCAGCAGCACAAGGACTTATATTACCCAAACCCTGGCTCAGGGATAAGATGGGCACCACCTTCAACCACAGCAGCATAGGACAGCAGCCCCCACAGTAAACCAGGACATGGGCAGGTATGCACCTTATTCTTTTAAGGAGCAGTGTACATATAAGATCAGAGCACTAGATGTTTATATTACCGAAAATCCACTTAATTAGCTACACTTGTGTATAAACACATTTTCCATTGTATCTGCTTTACTTATCATAGAAGAGCACTTTGTACTTAATAATTACAGTGATCAAATATGATTTAAGTGGTGGATTATTAACAGTGCACAGCAGTGACACTGACATGGAATTTTAGTGTGTGTTGTGCTGCTACAGAATTATAAAACAGTGCTGCTGAAAGTTCAAAAATCTATGTACACTCACTGTCCCGAGTCATTGTCATTGTATTACCTCGCCTAGCTTGCTGGTCCATCATGTACATGTATATTTATTACATATATAATTATTGATGGTAGCTAACCATCTAATTATTGATGGTAGCTAACGGTTGCTGCAGATTTGTGTTAGTCTTCCTCTAATACTTCATCAGTGGTCACTATCTGACCACAGGACACTGCTGTATGGATATTTTTGGTGTAATATATTTAGTGGACAAATCTCAGCACAGCAGATTAAATGTTTAAAAACTCTGCATACTAACATGTCACTACGATGTCACTGTCACTACTGAGTTGTAAGTGATCCACTGCTCAAATAATACCTACACACTGGTGGTCCTGTGGAGATCCTGGCCATTTCTGAAATGGGTAAAAAATGCTGGAGATCTTTTGTTATTCTTGAATCTGAAATGTCTTAATTTAAGGGCTTTCCCTGGAATCTTTCAGCGGTCAACTGGGATCAAACGGCGGATTTCTCAGACCATTAAAGTAGCAAAGTCTGGAAACCTTAATCCTACATCCAAAGCAGACAGATTTGACACCATCACCAGCTGAAGAGCTGCAGTATATGCAAGCTGGGCTTGGCAAACAGACATTCACAATGTCTGAGGATAGGACACATTCAGAGTTGAAGCACTTAATTTCTGCTTGCAAGTTATTATTATTATTATTATTATTATTATTATTATTAACTGTGTGTTCTGTTTTATTTCTATAGTTCTCAATTTTAGTAAAGAAACAGTTCCCCAAAATGGACAGTCTTTCTGGAGGATGGTTGCTTTACAGATCCACAGGTACTGTGTGCTCCTGGGTTTGATACCCAAGGTAGGGTTAGAACGCATTTCACCAGTACTCTGTTGGTCTTTGTTTGTTTGTTTACAGGTGGAAATGGTAGGAGACGATTAATAGTAATTCCTCCAGATTCTGAAGGTTACACTGGGTCTACTATAAGAAGTACTACAGGAGGAGGAAATACAACTTTATAAATAGTGCCTTTACAGGAAGAGTTAGATGTCACCCCACTACCTAATGACGCAAAGGAATTTGCACTCATGCCCAAGGAGAAGTGTAAGACATGTAATAAGATGATGCCCATACATTCTTATTCTTCATTAGGGGTGGGTATCACTACTGATTTCCCAGTTCGATTCGATTCCGATTCACAAGGTCCCGATTCAATTTGATTTTCGCTTCGATTCGATCCGATTCAATATCGATTCTTGTAGGGAAATTTCAGTTACAATAAAAAGTGTGGTTTGAATGTGAAATGTTGTAATGATACAAGGAACACTCAAACTTTATTAAGATATAAAGTTAAGACATATCTTTATTAAGATATGTCGCTTCACGAGCTCATGCACCTCTCGAATTTTGAAACTTCGCGCGCGCCGTGTTTCAGCGCAATGAACAAAGTCATGTTTGCAGGGTTCATACACCTAAACAAGGTGGAATTCAAGCACGTCATGCGAGATAAAATGCTAGACGTTAAAACGGTACGCATATGCAGGGAAAATTGGCCAATTCTAAAGATCAATCTCGGGTTTAATAAATCGATATCGAATCATTCAAATGAAGATCGATTTGAATTAAAAAATCGATTTTTTAAACACCCCTATTCTTCATGTGAGGGATTGTAGTCAGACCTCATCTGAAGAAGACAAAAGAAATTCCAAAGAGTGCTCTGATGAAGAGGAGATAAGAGTAATATTATTTAAATAAAATAATATTAAATTATGCCATAACTAACAAGTACATGTAGAGAAATTGTAGACTATTAAAGTTACATGACCAAATGTATTTATGACTATATCAACAGAAAGTGCAGATAGTCAGAACATTGCCGGGCAATGTAAAAACAGAGGTGATATCTAATTCTTTTAATATAAGCATTTATTATTATTGCAGTATAAATTAGTTAGTAGGGGTGACCTGCAATAGTCACTGATTCGACTATAGTCG
The DNA here is from genome assembly GCF_052324685.1 of Brachyhypopomus gauderio. Classification (NCBI taxonomy): domain Eukaryota; kingdom Metazoa; phylum Chordata; class Actinopteri; order Gymnotiformes; family Hypopomidae; genus Brachyhypopomus; species Brachyhypopomus gauderio. The sequence goes on from NC_135219.1 coordinate 23,302,300, forward strand.
ACTATACCCCCTAGTTGCAGTGTTGCCAACTTAGCGACTTTTCAGACCCTCTAGTGACTTTTTGTGGTGTTATTGGAGACTTTTGGCGACTCTGAACAAACACGCTCTTCAGTTACTGTCCTCTGGGCCGTGAGCCCCGGCGGGTGCTGCCGTGAGCCCCACAACACTCAGTGCAGTCTCACACTCAGAGCAGACCCTCACCGCTCCACATGCACACTGCAAATGAACTGTGCATGCCCAAAGCTGCCGCCGACGGGGGATGTAAATATGTGAGACACGAAAAGAAATCACTGAATTTAACTCACACAGTCTCAGTCATTCTTCACCTCATTCACCACGTAGCCGGTCACTCGACTCGTCCACAGTGCGTCTCTGTGAAAGCTTAACATCTAGCTAACCTGCTCATCATGTCTCACTCTAAACCAGGGGTCTCCAACCTTTTTGGAACTGGGAGCTACTTCTTGGATACCAGTTATTGTGGAGGGCTACCGGGGGGGTGACGGCGAATGAAAGTTGCGTGTGCGAGTGTCAATTGCTAAGCGGGAAGACCGCTAGCAACCGCGGACAATCTATAATAGTAGCAAAAACATAAACGATGCAGCGCTTTGGTGCATTGCACTATAGTGAGCTATTTTTAAAACAAGCCCGCGGGTGATTCATGACATGGGTAACCCCTGGTTTATTCAATATTGACGGCAGCCTAACTTTTTGATTGACAGTTAATTGAGCGATAGAACACGAGAGGGAGTGTGTTATCGTGAATATATGTACATGCCGTTACTTGACAACGCGTCCGCGGAGTGATACAGAGAATGAGAATACCGTGCTGTTATCACACATATCTACAGGGTTAGAACACTTCTCAACCAGTCGGATTGTGAACTAACTGTTGTATAATTGGCGAATAATCATTTAGTGTTAGAAGGGGAGGGACAACTGTGAATTTTGATTGGACATCAATTTAAGTAGATTTCTCGATGGGACCAATTAGGATTACAAATTTATATGTAATTCATTGGCCCTTTGGCGAGCTACTCGGAAAGGGGTGGCGAGCTACTGGTAGCTCGCGAGCGACGTGTTGGAGACCCCTGCTATAATAGTAGCAAAAACATAAATGATGCAGCGCTTTGGTGCATGGCACTATAGTGAGCTATTTTTAAAACAAGCCCGCGGGCGACTCGTGACGTCCCACGTTGGTGACCCCTGCTCTAAACTCTATTCTCAAAAATACAGGAAAAAGTGAGAATCAAATCCTGAATTTAAAGGCTGGCTGAAGCAATGTGTTGGAGATAATACATGGGCATACATACTGCCTGTATTGTAAGGTTGATTTCAATGCCAACTAGTTCCTGCTAACTGCTACTCATATACTAACATTTAACAACACAGCAAAAAAACTATTTATGTAATTTACGTAAAAAATATTTATACAAAGCATTAAAGTCATGTAGTTCTTTTGAGAAGTGACTGCCTATTTCAAAGGCAACAGATGTTGTTCATTTGTAGTTCTAACATATTTAGGGTGTTTTTACTCATTTTTTATCTCTCCCAACGTTATTCCTTTACAGCTTCAAAAACATGTATCATGCAAATTAGGTGATGACGTCATTTAGCGACTTCTAGCGACTTTTAGGACAACCAATAGCAACTTTCCTTACTGAGGAGTTGGCAACAGTGCCTAGTTGACTATGAATGTCATAGTCGAATGTACCATTCTAACTGCATGGTGGTGCCCAAGCACGCTGCTAAGCATTAGTTGTTACATTAAATGTCTTTGTTTTCATTATATAAGGCCTTTTGTCAAATAAAATCATCCAAATTTCTGTTAATAAATATTTTTAAATTATGTGTGCGCATTAACAATAGGCATCTTCCATACTACACATTAATAAATCACACCCTGCAGTTGCACAATCCAAATGAGCGGAGCTGAACACGCTACAGATTATAACGGCTAATAAAAAAAAGATGAATCAAACAAAGTAAAGTGCAAGTTATGTCATCAACGTCTTTCATTTCGCACGACAACAACCAACATGGCATACCATTTAAAACGCGAAAAAAACAGTTAGTCGTTTGTAGTTTCGGTGTGTCGTCTCGTTGCGGTGCGTCTCGGTAAGTAGGACTATAAACATTTTTTGTTGTTTGCTTTTTAGACCCCGTTACTTGAACCTTTCCTTATAATTTGTTTGCTGTTGTGTGGCAGTTTTTTAAAATATTTTCAGGCAGGCATATTTTGACATTGACAAAATTGACATTTTGCACAGTACCAGTTAGATATGCACACCGACGGTTAATGTTCTCTAAGGTTTCATAAAAAAATAAATAAAAGCTGAAAAAAGCCAACCTACCATGTGTCACGTATGGCCACGGCCCCTCCCTTAGCTGTCACTCCGGATTCCCTTGTGTCGGTGTTCCGTGCCTGTTTATCCCGCCCCGCTCGTTTGTCTCCGTGATTCCTCGTTTGTTACCACACCCCCGTGTCATTGCCCTCACCTGTTCCCTGTTTAAAGTCCTGTATATATAGTCCCTGAGTGTCGGTTGTTTTGGATGTTTGGATGTTGGTTCATGCTGTTAGTTTGTGTACCTGATCCCGTGCTTTCGTTTTTCTGTGTTTCGCCCGTTTATTTCTTGTTCTCTGTGTCTCCCTACCTGGTTGTTTCTCCTCGTGTTCATTATGCCCGTCTATGCCTGTTTCTCTGACTGCCCTCCCGTTATGGACCCGGACTGGTTTTCTGACGACGATGATGGAATATCCTTTAATAAATCTCGCTCTTCTCAGCGTTTGTGTCCGTCCCCTCGCTCCGCAGCTTATGCTACGTTACACCATGTTTCAGTGTTGCCAACTTTTGACGTTCGCTTGGAGTGAGATTTAAACCTGGAGGAGGTGTAAATTGTTGAGCGGGGGTATTAAGTGATATATCGCGATCTATCGATTGCCGGTGGTTGGCGCCAGAGCAAACCAGTAACTCATTGAATCCTAGATGTGGATCAGAGGTAAATAAACTGGATATTTTTTTCGTCATGAGATATCGTAAGTGGCGTGACAGCGTGTGAAAACGGTCAAATGCGTGTGTCTCACGCTCAATGCGTGAGAGTTGGCAACCCTGCATGTTTATTCATTTATCTGAGTGTTTTAGGTTTTTACTTTGAAGTGGAAAAAAGTCCTGAATGAGAACGAGATACCATTTAAGGTGCTCTTCAAAAAACCCCTGATTCGACTAGTAGTCGACTAAAGGGAAAATCTGACGAATCAGATTCGACTATGAAAATCCTTAGTTGAATACACCTCTATTAGTTAGCATGGTTTATTTAAAATGACATGCATTGGATTTTAAATACCCAAAGAACTGTGATTTTTTTAAATATTGTACATTTTAGTAGTTTGAACGTGTATTAAAAAATTAATTAGCTTCCTCTTTTTGTGTTTAACCTATATTGCAAGAACAGTAGTTCTTTAGATTATAATGACTTATTATGGATGTCTGTTAATGCTATGTATTTGCTGATTGGTTTACAATCTAGTCCAGAATACAGTCCTAGGCCCAGTCAAGATCCTGTTGCCAGTGACCAGTCAGTAAAAAGGTCATTCTTTTTTATACTTCTGTCACTTATGTAAAACACATTGATCTGTAATTATTTGTCATTTTATTTGTATTTGTTAGAATATCAACACACTAATACAAATTCAGAAATCTTGTATGTGGAAATCATCACTGACATAAAAAAACATTACTGTGCAAAACATCTTAGGCATCTGATCATGTTTTTTGATCAGAATGCTAAATATTGTTCATATAATGAAAAATAAATACAAATAATAATGACACTGATGTGTCAGTGTTAGTTTAACCATCATATGCTCTCCTGAGGGAATGCCAGTATTGATAGTTGCCAACAAATCCTTAGCTTTTCTAGTCATTCCTTCATTAAAGTTAATCAAATACTGACGATGGAACTGAACAAATCCACGATAGCTGGAGTGCACAGAGAGCTCAGAAACCAAACACGCTTCTAAATAGAGGTGTGCCAAAAAATCGATTCATATATCAAAAATTTGTCCCAAAATCGATTCTAAGTCGTGGTGAAGTCTCGCATTACGTAATTACAAAATTACACGAGACTTTACGCAGCAGATTCTGGGACACACTCATGTGCGGAAAAGTTTCAAAACAGATGGAGGAAAGAGATATTCAACCTGTCCGGTCTTCATTTAAGGAAAAAATATGTGTTCATTTTGGTTTTTACCGAATGCCGGGGAAGACCGAACTGGACACAATGTAGCTCGTGTGCAAGGCGTGTGTACGCGGTGAGCATGGGAACATTAATATAGAGAAGGGTGAGAAATAATATAGAGAAGGGTGGACCCAAGTGCCGGCTCGCAAGAGCAAGACGTTTGACACTTGTCAAATGTATTAGCGAGAGGGAAACGCGCACAGCGACCCAGAACAAACAAACAAAACAACGCGGAAGACTCGACGCGCAAAAGAATAGAAACCAAAACCGTGAGGGCACGGAGTAAATAGAAACAAAAAAACAACGCGGAAAATACAACGCGTGAAAAATAACACTCAACCGTAGTGAGACGGAAGGAAGAAACAAAATAACAACAGTAACTAAAAAACAGCGCGGATAAATGCAACGCAAAAATGAAACCAAGGACGCCAGCAGAAGTAACTGGCAAAAAACGCCGCAGCAAAATAAAACCCTTCCCAAAAATAAAGGCAAAACGGATAGGAAGAAATACAGGATTGGGAAAACTTGAGATGGGTCAGGAAGCGACGCAGGAGATAGATACTCGAATAAGTAAAGAGAAAGCATAACAGAGAGAGGTGGCGAGACCATTAAATGATAAGCAACCACAGAGAAAGCAGGGACCTGGCTGTGTATGGTTACGCCGGTTTGAGACTTAGTCTGGGACTGAGTCTGGTGCCCCTAGCAACGACTGGGGGAACTGCATCCGCACCAGCCCTGAGAGCTCGCAAAATGAAGCTCAAGAATTTTGGTAACAACAAAAACCATTTTATTTTACCAAAGCACTTTATTTTTTAAATTAAATGTGAAAGACACTTAATTTTAATTGCATCATGGCCCCCAAAATCGGAATCTAATCGAATCGTGAGATAGTAAACGATTCCCACCCCTACTTCTAATTGTATTCTTCTGAATACTTTATAAAGTAAAATGTATTCTTCTAATTGTTACTATTTTGTTCAAAATGATTTATTCTAGTGTTCTATAGACATGCTTATTGCACAGCTTTAGTCTTGAACAGTTCTTTTGTAAGGGGCTGGAAATGTTAAATAAAATTATAAATATACTTTACCCCCTATACTTTTCTGATTAGTCTTAAGTGGTTTTAGAAACATTCGGGTATTGTTTGTGTGTAACTTGTTAAATTTTTATTATCTTGGTGCGATAAGTTTAAAATAAAAAAAAAGTTTAAAATAAACTTCATGTGGGTTTGGAATTTAATTAGCTTAAAGTACTAAATAATGGCACTAGACCAGCAGGGGGCACGCCGTAAGGAGAGATCGGTCCAGGCTATAAAACTGGCAGCGAGGAAGTATTCTTCACAACGCCAGTTTGCACACGTTGACTTCTGTGTCAGTCTCTCTTTTAAGGTACGAAAAATATGGTTTTATTCCACTTTCGCCTTTTCTCTGCATGGTTTTAAAATGTATTATGTATCTTTGGTTAGATGCAGTGTATGATTCTCACGTAGTTGGAAACACGTGTTAGTGTAGCACGCCATTAGCTGGCTCAGACAATGAGTTCTTAATGAATGAATGAATGGAGGCTATTGGTTGGGTATGTTAAGCTCAAGTTAAAACAATCATTGGCTACGTTAACGTAAATACTCGTAATAGTATTTATATGAAATATGAAATACTCGTTTCATACTCGTATGAAATACTCGTTTCTGGTGCACTTTGGTGTACCGCTTGAGATAAGTAGTACTTATTAAAGGCTGAATGAAGTTTATTATTGGGTTGTATGTGGGGTTAAAGGGTTTAAAGTTATGGTTATTGGCTTTTCTGATATTTGTCCTTTCTGATTATGGGTTATGTTGTGTAAGTGTTTGTAGGAGTTATTTATTTCTTTTCTTCATTATGGTCCTTCTTGAGTTTTGGGTTTGTCTAATTGATTTCATTAGTGATGTTGTTTCTTTGCTTATGCTTATTATTATTATGTGTGTGTTCATATTTGAATGTTAATCTTGTTTAAATGTCTGATTTAAGATTATGCATTTTCTCTAATAATAACTGTGATTAAGGGTTTCTATTTGTTGATAATTGTATAAATAAAGAACGCCAGTTTGCACACGTTGACTTCTGTGTCTGTCTCTCTTTAAAGGGAAACGGACGTTTGTACCATGCCGCAGGTTGCACCTAGGCCTGAGGCCGGTAACACTTTCAGAAGCCTAAGATTTGCACATGACTATATGCACTATTGAGATTTAAACCTTTATGGGTTTTTTCCACATTAGAAATGATCGCAGGAATTGAGAAGCACCTCTTTGAAGGCAAAGCAGGCAAAGGAAAGTCTCCAAAATATTCACTAGACAGACATCTAGATCTAGAGAGTAAGGGTACAGGAAAAAATCGATTAGAGCTCGAATCGTGTTTCTAACATTGAACGATTCAGAAAAAAAAATCGATTTTTTAATTTTTCTGTAGTGCTAGGCAAAACAAGGAAACAGCTTTGACTATGTACAGGCATGCAAGCCTAGGCTACAGAGGGTTGTGTAGTGTACGGTATTTGTTGTTGCGCCGTTAAAGTGTGAAGAAAAAGAAGTTCAAACGGCTCCGCGGTCTTTGAAAGCAACCATTTGGAGACACTTCCCAGATAGCAAATTTTTGTCGGGCCAGATATGGCCCACCATACGCCACATTCTTCTGGCCCAGTTGCGGTTTGGAATGACAGGCCAATTCTGGCCCAACTAACATCCGCCATTATCTAGCCAAAGGTCACCCAGAATATGGCCAAAATAAGCCCTAAATTCAGCCAGCATTTTCCAGAACTCAGCCGGATTTGAACCATTTGGCCCATTAATGGCCAAGATGAAAACTATTTGCATTAGTATTATAAATACACTAACATTTAAGCTGTAAATAAATTTAAGTGCAGTTAAATTTAAGTACTTTACCGTGTAAATAACAGATGTACTGAATCATTTAAAATAACTGAAAAACAAATTTTTATTTCATATTTTTATTCTAATGTGTAAACATTTAAATGCAAATTAAGAAGTCAAAAATTACATAAGATTTATAATAAAAATAAAATGATAATGAAAGAATAAAAATAAATACAGATGCAGTATAGGAATAAAACAATTGCATTCAGTTAAACTTGCTAATGTATAAAACTATATTGATAAGAGTATATTAATTTCTTAGGCTAGTACTTATTTGTTCATTAAAACTATATACAAATCATGTAATAAGTATGTGTTGATTCAGTGTATTTTAAAAACATTTTAAACATTCATAAGTAACAACATAACTCCTAACTAGTGGGTTTACCGGTGTCACTCTTCATGTTCTCTCACTGGTTCTTTCACTGGATCTAAAAACAAACAAAAAAGAGAAATTAATTCAACAAAGAAGCATAGAACATGGTTCTTTAGACACACCTAAGAAGAAAATAATTTCTGGGGTCCATAATATGCAATCCAACAACACAACTTTAAAGTCACATAGAGTATGTGATAGTAAATTAAAATTTTAACTTCTGTTTTATGGACTTATGTTCTTGCCTGACAAGATACACTGGAAGTAATGCACAACTGAAATCTGTGTACCTCATTCGAGCTCGTCTTCCTCCTTCACGGTCCCCTGCGAGTTGAAGCCACCGCTTCATACACCGTTCAACATCCAAATCAGTTGCTTTGGCTGTGATGGGATTCCTCCGTATAGCATCTACAAAATTCAATATCATAAATCAAACAAAGACCATGTTCAATTTAAAAATACAGACTTTTAATGTCCACTGCTTTGCCCACAGACACAAATCTCATTCTGCATTTTCAGCCTAAGGCATATAAAAAATGTACAAAAACAAATCCAAAAAAATGCAAATAAAATAAAAATGCAGTTTACTTACATTTACTTTATTTTATGTAAATAAAATAAAGGTTTTTTATGGCAGATGCTGATATTTCATGATGATGATTATAACCATTAATTCAGCACTGTCTTTGGCTGCAGAGTGATCACACTAGTCAAACGAACTGGACTTTGAGAATCAAAAATGCTCGATCATGGTACAGACTGCCTAGTGTGAGTACACGCTTAAAAATACAGAAATTAACTCTTACCAATCAGTACTGATTTCAGATGCAGTCTCTGAAGTGGCATTTTTCCATTGACTCCTCGCCAGTTGATCCTTTTGGCCACACTGTTGAAAATGTTCGCTTCGTTACAGCCCAGTCTCCCTGATGTCACCTCCACCAGCAAGACCCAAGGTGCAAATCTGAAAGTACAATGTATAATATAAATTTTCATTCATTTCAAAAATACCTACCGTACATATTAGGTGGCCAATCTTCATTAACTGCACATTGCATCAGTAAGAGCAGGGTGTGAAGGTTCAATTAGCAGGGTAAGAGCACAGTTTTGCTCAAAATATTGCAATGCACACAACATTATGCAAACATGACTATCGCATGATGCAAAAAAGTCAAAATACCCAAAAGTGGAGATACATGTTTTGATGCTGGTCACCTGTTGATACCAACCACAGGTCACTTACCTTCTTCTTTTGGGTCTAGGTTGGTCTTCTTCCTCAGTTTGTATACCTGTGTGCTCCACAGCTTCAGGTAGTTTTCTTCTAGCAGCACTGTAATCACCTAATAATTGAAAGACAAACTTCAGCCACCATAAACTGTGAGGCTGTATTGTTCTGTAAAGCAGGCAGGCACTTAATGTCTAAGGCACTATCCACATGTACCCAGACATTTTAAAATATATAGGAATTCCTTTAACTATGAAACACTTGCGTGAGCACTCCAGCATAGCATAGCTTAAGTGAAGTTTAATCATAAATGTTTCAATAAATATATTGATACTGGATTACTGTGCATCAATAACATATGACAAAAATGTTATGTTGCACCATTGTTACTTAAAATCACGAGGACACGATTATAGTGTTGTAATCAAAACACGCTGTATACTTACTTGCTGTGTAGATAACACAAATGCTGTATGGGATCCATGACTCTTGTGGTTGCTCTTGAGATTTGACTGCTCTCTAGGGCTGGCCCGAATAGTGTTTTTTGAGCTCCGGATATTCGGCACTGATTCGAAGCGAATATTCGAAGCTTCATTTTTAAATAAGACGGATTAAAAACGGATTAAAGTACGAAAAAATGAACTGGAGGCTTTGCTGTGTCGTTTTGTCGGTTGAAGATGTCGATGGCTGCGAAGCCATACGGACGGTATGCACCTATACAGATGGAAGCTGTTAATAGGCTGGGCATTTTTTTTTGTGATTTAGCACCTAGTGTTGCCACATTACCCCTTACATTTTATTATATAAATCAGTTTCAAAGTGCCTGCAAGTTATTATCATGTATAACAGGAGTGGCCAACCCGCGGCTCTTGTTTCATGCGGCTCCCCAGCCGGTCCGTGGGCTCACCTGCACAAACGGGGCGACACACTGCTACATTTTCGTGGTGCGCGGTTTGTTTACAAGCCTAGCGAGCCGCCAATACTTTTAAAACCGGCGTAGTGGAAAACACGCTTTCGACTGTCTTCACAGCTAATAATTCACACTCGCCACCCCAAACACCCCCCCCGCTCAACAATCTACACTCGCTCTTTACCGTAACACAGTAAGAAAAGTGGCTCTTGGTCTATGACGGGTTGGCCACCCCTGATGTATAACATTACTGTTAATGTCAGACATAAGCAGCTTCGTCATGGCAAAACATGGCAGACACTATTTAAGCCAAGTTTGTTAGCAGGAATAATCTTGTTTTTTTTTTTACACCGTCAAGAAATAATACTTACCGCAATTTAGATGATTCCTCAAGCTTGATGTGCCACCATGATATGCCATCTGAATATTACATATTTGGCACACCGCCTTTGTCTTGTCTGCATTCAATTTAAAATGCTTCCAAACAGCTGAGCTTCTCGGCATTTTGCCTCATATACCGCCATTAACCTGAACGGAACTGTAACGTTAGAGTGAGGCGGAGCTAAGAAAAAAAAACACGAATATCCGAATACCAAAATTAAAAACCGAATACCTACTCAATGACCGAATATCCGAATATTCGGGTCCAGCCCTACTGCTCTCAGTATCATTTATAAGGAGGCCAGTAGCAAATGCCATCTTTCACCCAAGCAGCTGGAATGACTTCTACCTCAGGGTTCAAGTAGTCAAGGACAACTGGCAACCATCCACCTACAGGAAAACACAATCACAATAGCATTTTATTAATATTTTTTTAAAGAAATAATTATTCTATTTACTGTTTAACATTCATCAGTTAAAAGAAAATGGTGCAAAGATAGCTGGCAGCAGATATCATGCTATATTTCACCAAGTTATATAGTAAATTAAATGATCAAGATGATAAGTGAGGAATATTTGATCAATTTCTCAATTTTATCATAGTTCAGAGATGATGTAGCTTAATCAGGGTATATACAGAGATTCTTAAGTTGAATTTAATACCTTTTTAATACCTACAAAATATTTTTTAATACCAGCATGACTTAAAGCGGCGACTGAAGTGGCCTCTCGGTTGTTGCTAACTACTGGCCTAAGCCAGTCTTAAAACAGGCATGAAAATGGGGGTTATGACCGGTGACAGCACGGGGATACAGCGATTACCATTACGCAAGGGCGTAGGAGCAGGTTTGACATGGGGGGAACGACACATATTTGCTATCAAATCAAAGCCCACACTATCTTTTATATAATTTTTATATTTTATAAATATTAATATAAACTGATTCCACTGTAGGTAAGGTAGTTAATCACTGTATGTATAGTGACATAGAACATTTGTGGAATTACGGTAAATCGCAAATAAATAAATAAATAAACAAAATACAACATTTTCTGTACTTATGTTTATTATTAGACAAGTCCAAATTAAAGGACACTTTATAATCTAAACAAGATACTCAATAATACATGATACTGTTGTCCACAAACTTTAAATAAATTATGCATGCAATGTATGGATTATATTCAGATATAACCAAAAAACTTCTCTGCCTCAGAGGTTGAAACATGGACTACTAAAAGCAACCTGACCAGAGCTTCCACTTGCCCAAATAATCCATGTAGCTACCTCTGAAGGCAAAGCACAAATGATCTCTGCAGCTTCTGCACTGTTACTGTAACTTTGTACCAGTACTCTCCTAATAAGGTGATGCATAATATTTAAAATAATATAACAGGTTTGATGATGATGATGAGTGTTGTGTCCTGTGGTTTAATTTTTTCTTTGGTGGCATGCTGAAATGAAATGACAAAACATTTATGTTAAGGTTTCCTGACTAGAGAAAGTAATGTAGAGAGTAATGTAACTTTACGTTTCTGAGAGCTTTCTGACAAGCGTAATATAAACTTTAGCTAACCCAAACCCTCCTAGTCTGTTAACAGCACATTACAATAAAGCGGTTTTATTGTCATATATATGGTCATATGGTTGGCTATTCATTGCTCTTATCACTGACCTCGCGTTTAATGCTGGCGCAAACTACCCGCCGCTGCAGCGAGGCGAGAGCTTGGGTCAGTGACGCTATGAGTGCGGGATATTTCTGAACATCTCAACACAAGCCTTAAGAAAGCGAAAAACCCAGAGAGCGCCTGGCGAGTTGCTAACAACACAGCGCGTGAATTGCGAACGCTGCCAAACGCGCTTTTAGAAAAATGGTTTTTAAATAGTTTCCGCTTTTTCTTTGGTTTAATTTTTGGGTGGGACAAATCTACCTGTTTCTGATATTGGGTGGCCAACTGTGCCATTGAAATAGCCGATTTCGGCAGTGCTCTGTTTGCTTATTAAGTCAATATGATAATAAAAAAATTTTATATAATTTTCACCCTTTTCAACTTCAAAACGGCGAATTTCGCCGAAAGGTGACAGATTTTCATGCTTGTTTAAATCTTGGGTCGTCAAGCCAGACGTCGGTTAACTTGCACTTTCCTAGAGTTTCACTAACCGGTTTGGCGGCAAACCAGCCAGTATTTAGGTGACTGGCGCGTGCGCGAACAAACATCACATCACGTCACGTCAAATCACTGCTAGCAACATATAAATAAATCTAATTTAAGGAGTTTTAGGAGAAAGGCGCTTAACACAAATTCAAAAACGTCTAGGCAGTTGGATGAGCGTTCGAAAATTTAATACCTCTTCCGATGAAGTTTAAGACTTTTTAATATTTTTTAATGGCCTTAATTTTGGCAAACTGAATTTACTACCTTTTAATACTTTTTACAACCCCGCGGTAGTTAATGGCTACTACTCACATTTAGCCCACCCATGTTCCTAACAAACACAAAAGGATATAGGTTAAGGAGCCAAGACAAGTCTCCTAAAAAACAAAGATCACTCACAAATACTTTTTTTTCTGAGCTAATTACCATACAAATAAGTAACTTGCAATAATAATGTTTATTTATATATCTTTCACAAACTCAAGGTCGCTTTACATTGTTAAAAACAATATCTCCATAGTATTTTGTAATACGCACATCTTGTGTATATTAAAAAATCAGCTAACTGCAGCAATAGCCAGCTAGCCATTCAAATGTTCCTTTCCTGTGTAAATTATATGGTGCCTTGTTAGAAGAGAAAAATAATGTTACACGTTGTTCATCGGACAGGGAAAATATAAAAATATGCAGTAAATTCCAGATTACACCAGTAAGCAGAACCACCGTGAAGTGGAAAAAATTAGGGGTGGGCGATACTCGGAATTTTGGTATCGATACGATACCGATACGATACTGGTCAGTATCGCCGATACCGATACTTCCAAACCGTTGGGGGGGGGCATACTTTTTACTTGAAATTATAATCCATTAATATAATAATTTATATTAAATTATATATATTTTTGCTGATGCTGGTCCAGCGTGTCGCGTGCCAGTGATTATGCCTCGTGCCAATGGTGGCACGCGTGCCATAGGTTGCCGACCCCTGCTGTAGACGGTCAACCAGTTTCAGCTGTGGAAAATTCAATTAAAACAGGCGAATACATCACAATTAAGCCAACTACAGGAAAGTCTGATGTATGGAAGTCATATTCCATTGTAATTAATGGAGAGGGAAATCGGCTTGTTGTGATTGATATCAGAAAGTGTTGGTGTACGTCACCTGACGGCATGTGTTTGGACTGTGGTAAGAAATGGGACAGCGCGATCCATCGCTATATTGCTGTTTTAATAAATACATAAGAAAATTTCAAGTACGAAATCTAATTAATTCAATTCATATTAGGATTGCGGGCGGGAGAAGTCTGGTGAATTGCATTAGGGTTGAATGTGGTAACTAGGAGGGAAATGACGGAGTGACACCTCAGGAAGCAAACCGGCAGAAGGCGGAAGCTTTGGAACATGGCGGCAGGCCGCTGCTAAACAAACTTATCTATATCTTTTTTACCCGCTAACTTAATTTAAGACAACCTAAATAAAAATATATATATAGGCTATATATAATAATAAATATCTGTGTTTGTTCTTCTTTTACATAGGTATCAATGAACGCAACCACTCTGGAGCACCACAAAGATTTGGACAATATATTTACGTATATTGACAATTGCTTCGATAGAATTATCATCAGATCTTCAGTCTCGCAGTATGAGAGATAATCTTATATTTGCAGGTATCCCGGAGAAGGCGGACGAAGACCCCGAGACTACGGTGAAAACATTTATACAGACTCACCTAAAAATCTCAGAGGCAACCGTCCAAAACATCAGCTTTCACCGCGTTCACCGCCTGGGGGGGAAACGGCCGGATGCGCAGAGACCCAGACCGATCGTGGCAAAATTTGAACATTTCAAACATAAAGAACTGCTGAAGAGCCGCGGCCGGGAGCTGAAGGGAACCAACTTCAGCATTAACGATCAGTTCCCCAAAGAAATCCTGGAGCGACGCAAGGTCTTGTTTCCCATCCGCAAGAGTTTCATCCAAGCAGGTTCCCGGGCTGTAATATCAGTGGATAAACTCTACGTGAACGGTCAACTCTACCGCGACACCAACACAACACCATGGCTGTTCTAAACAGGTGAACTGTATCAACACCGACACCAACTCCTTACTACACATTACTTTTCGCCTAGAACAACAAGACATGTTTAATTTAAATAACTAATGCCGGTCTAATTAGCACCGTACTGTATGTTTTCCGTCATTAGTCCTAGTTGTTTATACTTTTTTTGTTGTATATGCACTTTCAGTGTACGTCTCCTTTTCCCTTCCCCTCTCTTTTTCTCTTTCTACACTCACCCAGCGATTTGTTCACCCACTTTCAAGACTGCAATGTATTGTATGCACACACACACGCACATGCAGGCAGGTAGGCAAAACAGACACACACGTAGACATATAGCACAATCTCACACTAACACACAGGAGATACACACACATGACCGATTCATGCAGGCACACACACTCAGGCATATAGCGCAGACGCAGACACATACACAAAACATTCAACACAGGCATACTACACAGAAGTGCAACACACACACCTTTAGCAACCATCCAACACTCAAACAAGTAGTTTTAACATTAGTTCACTGAAGTTCGTCACATGGAATGTACGTGGAACTGGTTCGAGGGAAAAGAGATTGAAAATTTTTAATCGGCTAAACGACTTACAAGCAGATATTGTCTTTCTACAGGAAACACATATGTCTAAAACACCTACATACACACTGACCTCTCCTCAGTTCCCACACCTGTACTCAGCCTGTTACAACTCAAAACAAAGGGGGGTGGCCATATTAATTAACAAAAGGATAAGCTTTTCCATTAGCAACAATATAACTGATCCAGATGGTAGATACATAATACTCAACCTATCCATTCTAAATATGCGTTTATGTTTTGCTAACATATATGGGCCGAATGTTGACGACCCCTCCTTTTTCCACAATATTTTCACTGCACTCTCTGATCACTCTGACACCAAACTAATAATAGGAGGAGACTTCAACTTGGTACTTGATCCAGATATCGACAGGCTCAGTACAGCAGTGAGTCAAAGGAACTGGCAGTCTATAGACACCCTAAAACAATATATGAACGATTTTGGGCTCTCTGATGAGTGGCGTTCACACCACCCCACTCTCCGGGACTACTCTTTCTTTTCGGCAGTACACCACTCACATTCTCGTTTAGACAACTTCTTAGTTAGCAATTCCATTATGACAGATGTCACAGACACTTGTATTCATCCTATCACTATCAGTGACCATGCACCGGTCTCTCTCTCTTTGACACAGAAAAGAACCACACCAGCAACGAGGAACTGGAGATTAAATACATCATTACTTAAGGAACAAGATTTCATTAATTACTTCAAAAAAGAATGGGCAACATATTTAGAATATAACGATCTACCAGGAACCTCTCCATGTGTTCTTTGGGAAGCAGGGAAGGCAGTAATGCGGGGGAAAATAATATCCTACTGCACACATAAGAAAAAGACAGAAAAAACACAGGTATTAGAATTGGAAGAAAAAATAAAATCTTTAGAAGCTGCCCATGCTGCTTCACCACAAGAACACACACTGAGCAAGCTGAGGAAACTCAAACTGGAATTAAATGAAATAATAGATAAAAAGACACAATTTTTACTGCAAAGACTGCGCTGGCAGAATTTTGAACATGGCAATAAATCTGGAAAATTCCTTGCTAATCAGTTAAAGCTTAATAAGGAAAAAACAACTATCTCCTCTATTAAGAACTCAACAGGTAGCATTATTCACGACCCACAACAAATAAATAAAGCTTTTAAAGAGTTTTATAAAGCTTTATACGCATCACAGATTAATCCATCAGATTCAGCTATTGAAGAATTTATTAATAATATAAATCTCCCAAAGCTAGAAAACGAACAAATTGTTGCACTGGATTCACCACTTGCTCTGCCCGAATTACATGAAGCCTTACAGCAGCTACCAAATAACAAAGCTCCAGGACCAGATGGATTTCCTGTAGAATTCTACAAAGAATTATGGTCGGTGCTAGAACCAACCTTTTTTAGAATGGTAACTCAAATTCAAAATGATCACGTACTGTCTCCAGACATGAATTCTGCTAACATCAGTGTACTTCTAAAGCCAGGCAAAGACCCTACACTTCCTTCCAGCTATCGCCCCATTTCACTCATAAACATAGATCTTAAAATTATTTGCAAAGCACTTGCCAGAAGATTAGAGGAAATCACCCCACTTATAATACATCCAGACCAGACAGGTTTTATCAAGGGTAGACAATCTGCCAACAATACACGCAGACTAATAAACATAATAGATTACTGCACAATTAACAAATTAGAGACTACCATTGTATCTTTAGATGCAGAAAAAGCATTTGACCGGGTAAACTGGAAATATTTATTAGCAGTTCTACACAAATTTGGATTTGGCCCATCCTTCATTAACTGGATCAAAGTCTTACATAGTTCTCCTAATGCACGGGTTAGGACAAACGACATCACCTCACAAAGCTTCACTCTGCAAAGGGGCACCAGGCAGGGCTGTCCACTGTCACCCTCACTTTTCGTTCTCTTCATTGAGCCATTAGCAGCAGCAATTCGACAAAATGCAAATATTACAGGAATTAACACAGGAACCACAAACCATAGGATAAGTCTCTACGCAGATGATGTATTACTTTTCCTACAGAACACACAAGATTCCCTTCCGAATACAATCAAACTTATAGACAGCTTTTCTTCTATAACAGAATATTCCATCAACTGGGGCAAATCAACAGTTTTGCCTATAAACTGTAGTTTCCAGAACACGACCACCACTCCACTACAATCAGGTAATATTAGATATTTAGGCATACATGTCTCTGCTAAACTGTTAGACTTGGTGCAGTTAAATCATATCCCTCTATTAAAAACAATAGAAGATGATCTCACACGTTGGAACGCTTTACCTATATCACTCATGGGGAGAGTGGCTACCATTAAAATGATGGTTCTACCCAAAGTTAACTATTTATTCTCATTAATCCCAAATAAACCCTCTGCTGCTTGGTTTAAATCCCTAGATTCAAACATCTCAAAATTTCTATGGAAAAACAAGCCATCAAGAATAAGTATGAAAACCTTGCAAAAGCCAAAACGCAATGGTGGCTTAGAATTACCAAATTTTTATCAATATTTCTTAGCCAATAAATTACAGTACATTTTAAAATGGGTCAAATACGACTTAATAGACAGGCCATGGTTGGACCTAGAACAAGCATTTTGCGGGAAAATAAAACTCTCAGACCTACCTTACATTAGCTCTAATATTAAGCGTCAGGACTGTTTTAAAAGCCTTAATATAAATACTTCACTGACAGCCTGGTGGGAATTCCTTAAATTAACTCGGTCCCCACTCATCCCATGCAAACTAACACCCATTTGGAACAATCCAGACATCTGTCAGAACAAGAAAGTACTACATTTTTCATCATGGCATGACAGGGGAATAAAAAATTTAGAACATGTTATTAAAGATGGAAACTTTGTCACATTCCAGGAACTTGTATCAGAATATGGAATAAACAACAGTAGATTTCTGGAATATCAACAATTAAAATCCATCATTCAACAGAGATTCAACCGCAATCAACTGAACTTAGAAATATCAGCATGGATAACTGAATTTTTTAATCTATATACTCCTAAATTATTATCAAAATTGTATAAATTATTGTTAAAATTAGATGACTCAATCTCCCTTCCGATAGCCAAATGGGAACGAGATCTATTTATTAATCCAGATCAACATTTCTGGACCGACATGTACAAATATCTTCAAAATAAGTAAAAGCCCCAACTTACAACTTATACAATACAAAGTCCTTCATAGAACACACTATACAGGACAAAGGATGTTCCAAATGGGCCTAGCACAATCAAACATATGCACCCACTGTACAGGCAATATAATTGATAACTATATGCATGCTATATGGGATTGTAGGCCTGTTAAGGAATTCTGGCAGAAGGTATGTGTAGAATTGTCCACGGGGCTTAAAAGCTGCATCCCAACTTCCCCCAGACTGTGCATCTTAGGAGACGTCAGTGAATTAGATACAGAGGCAGACATATCTCACACAGTTCTCACTGCCCTATGCATCGCCAAGAAAACCATTCTTATTAATTGGAAAACGAAAAAGGACCTGCATATTACTCATTACAAAAATTTATTACTTGATCACATCTGTCTGGAGAGAATGTCTGCTTCCTCTAAAGACCAGTTGGAGGAATTCAATTCTCTTTGGTCCCCACTGATCAGTTCCATTAGCTAGTCGGGGTGGTTGGCAGGGGCCTCGGCTCCCGGAGGGCCGGTTGGTGGCTGGGGGTCGACCCCGGGGAGGCTGCTCGTGCCGGCCACTTTCTGGGCGGGGGGGCCGGGGCTGCCGACCTGGGATGGCATGTGCTTGCCCTGGCGGGCGGTGGTTGGGGGGGGCTTGGGTGGCGCTCCCTCTGGGCTCTGGGGTGTGGGGCCGGGGCGTGGGGGGGAGCAGGTGCTGGCCCTCGGCGGGGTGGCTGGCCTCCCCTGTGGGGCCGGGTGGCGGGACCCGGGGCCTGGTGCCTGGGGCCCCCCGACCCCGAGCTGTGGCCCTGCCCGTGCGGGGGGACCTGCGCCGCTGCGGTTGCGCCGCTGGGGGTGGTGGGTCGGTCGGCCTGGGTCGGGGCGTCGGGTCTGGGCCTTGGGGCTCCGAGGTGCCTGGGTGGTGGGAGTGGGGTGGTGGATGATGGGGATGTCTGTTGTGGGCTGGGAAGTAGGGTTCCGGACTCCGACCAGCATGTCCTCAATACTGTTGATGTCTGTCATCGTTTGTTCACTGTGCGATTGGTATGGTTGTGGGTGCATACACAGGGGTGTGGTGTATATGGGACAAGCGTGTGTGGCGTTGACTGGTGTATATGTATGTGTAGATATATATGTATATATGTATGTATGTGTATGTATATATCTATATATATGGATGGATGTATGTATGTATATGTGTATATATTTATGGGTTAAATGTGTGAGTGCATACGTGTATGAAAGAAATGTGTGTCTAGGTGTATGTGGATGTGCGGACCGGCTGCTCTCTGTGGTGGGGGTGGTGTGGATCCGGGCTTGGATGTGGTGGTGGGGGGGGTTGCCGCCCTGGTCTCCCCGGGTCGACCGCTCCCTGCCTTGAGCTGGGGGGGCAGTGAAGTTCGGTGCTCAATGAGCCAGCTAGCAAGCTGGCTCTCCTCTTCCAGAGGACCCTTTCCTCTGGACCTAAGCATTCCCACCCACCCACCCCCCCCCACACACACACACACACACACACATCCTTGCTCATTTAGGATTCTGGGGACAGGCAGGTACCCAGAGGTTGACGAGGTGGGCCTGCTGCCATGGTTCACCCGTCTCCTCACCACTGTCTGTCCTTCAGTTTTTACTGCACTTTAGACATTGAGGGCCTTTGAGGGGACGGTGTGGACATGCACTCACGTTTGTCCTAGCACCTGTCCCCTCAATTTTAACTGCACCATAGTATCACACACTACGACACATGCATATACACCAACACCTACACACAACACTGGGGGTGGAGGGGTGGGAAGGCCTTCCTTCACCCGCTTCCTGCTCCCTGCCGGGGCGGGGGGGGGTTGCTGGCGCGGGACTGGGCTGGCGGCTTCCTAGGACCACTGCAGGTCCTTGCTGGTCCAGCCATTTGCCCCTGCCGCAGAGGGTGTGCTAGTCTGGATAAGTGTGTGTCTCTGTCCTTGTTTTCTTCTTGTTTCTGAATGGGTGGATGAATGAGTGCGTGTTGGTGGGAGGGGACATATGGCCAGGTTTGGAGGTGTGAGGGTGAACTTGAGTGTATGTGTGTGTGGGGGTGGGTGTGTGCATGGTGGGGGTGTATAGGGGCGAATGTAGGGTGGGTTTGGTTATGTGGGTGAGGACAGCTGGTTCTGGGTCGGGGCTGGTCGTGCCCGGTTCACTCCCGGACGCTCCCCTGGGACTACTGCACTACTCCAGAGGGGGGGCGCCTTGGAGCTCCGGAGTCCGGCTTGGCCCCCCGGCGTAGGGGCGGTTGGCCCGCTCCCCTGGGCGGTGGTGATATGGGGCGGCCGGGTGCTCCTCGGCGGGAGGTGGGCCCTGCCGGGTGGTGGGTGGCTTTCCGGGCGCGTGGCGCCGTGGTCTTGCCGCTGGCCCCTGGGGGGGGGCATCCTGGGGGGGAGGCGCTCTGTTCCCTCTGGTTCCCCTGGACCTGCGCTCCTTGACTGGTGGGGCGCTGTCCGGGGTCTCTCTCTCCCGCCTGCGGGGGCGGGCGGGTGAGGGTTTCTGGGAAGTGCGGCTCTGGTACTCCACCGCTCTGTGGGGGGCCGTGGGCGGGTGGGGTTCCCGGGTCTCTCTCCGCCCGCCTCTGGCCTCTGGGGGAATGCTGTCGCAGCTACCCACCCTTGCTGGTAAGTACATTCCATACATCTATCCTATGTTGCACTTCTAGGTTGCACATAAACACACACTCACACACACCCATACATTGCACTCATCTGTACTATATGTATTTGGTTTACTTTCTGTACTTCTTTGCAGTGGTCATTTGAGCTGGTTGCGTGTTTTATTTTATTAATATTATTATTATTTTATTAGGGTTCACACACGTAGTGTGGGAAACCTATTGTAATTGCTAGAATTTTTCTTCTTTTTCTTCTTATTATTAGGGTTCACACACGTAGTGTGGGAAACCTATTGTAATTGCTCGAATTTTTCTTCTTTTTTTTTTTCTTCTTATTATTATTATTATTTTTCTCCGCATAAAACGCATACTGCAGCCTATTCGGGATTTCAGGAAAACGATTATTAAAAAATAAAAATCTAAGGAAAATGAATTAAGAATAAGTTGCATTGTACGTCCTCTTAGGGCTTCCGTAGCTTTTAACTTCATTTAACAGTGATAACATTAAAACAACCTTTAACATTAGGTCATTGTTGTAAACTGTTATAAGTAGCCTCGTTGTTTAAGTTGTTCACCATAGGGTGGCAGTATAGCGCCTTATACACGTACATGTATAAGAGAGTTAGAAACCTGCATGTTGGCGGTAGAAAATCCCGTGTACGTGTGCTGGAATAGAATAAAAAAACCTTCGAGCTGCCTTCCCTTCCGTGAAGTGTTTGTGCTGCCTCTATATCCAATATACTACATATTTGGCGACGAGGATAAACTGGAACTGGGACTGTTCGGTGAATTTAAAAGAATCCCATGATGGCCACGGTAGGAACTGTGACTCCGTTTGATTCCCAGTTGCAGTCCTGGGAGGAGTATTGCGAGATGCTAGAATATTTTTTCGAAGCTAACGATATCGAAGACGCGGATAAAAAAAGAGCCATTTTGATAAGCTGTGTGGGACCTGCTACGTATAGCTTAATGAGAAGTCTAGTGTGCCCTCAAAGGCCGGGAGATAAGACGTTCGAACAGTTGGTTAACTTGCTCAAAGCTCATTTTAACCCCAAGCCAAGTGAAATTGTGCAGAGGTTTCGGTTTAACTCCAGGATGCGCAAAGATGGTGAAACTGTGGCTGATTATGTGGCGGAACTACGGAAACTGGCCCAAGATTGTAATTATGGCGAGTCCCTACCAGTAATGCTAAGAGATCGGCTAGTGTGTGGGGTCAACGATGATCATATTCAGAGGAGATTACTGGCTGAACCAGATCTGACGTTCGAGAAAGCGCTGAAAACCGCGCAGGCTATGGAGTCAGCTAGTCAGAATGTGAAGGATTTGCAGAGTCATGTTCTCGATGATACTGGGAAATCTTATAAGTCGCAAGCAACAGTTCATCGTGTGGGGGCGGAGCATAAGAAAGAGCAAATGTGCTACAGATGCAATGGGTCGCACTCGGCAATGGAGTGCAGATTCGCCAACCAATGTTGTCACAAATGTGGCAAGAGAGGCCATATTAAAAGGGCATGTCGCAGCAAGGATGGCGTGGGCACGGACCGTGGTAAAAAGGCGTCTTGGGAGCCACGTGGTCAAGCTAAGCTGGGCAGAGTGAACAAAGGGCGGAGAGCCCATCTTTTAAAAGAGGAAGAAGAGGAGGAGCCAGCTGAAGGAGAGATGCACACAATTTACAGTGTTGAAGAGCACAGTTTACATAAAGTAGCGCCAATTACAGAGAAAGTGAACATAAATGGTGTGGAGGTAACCTTTGAAATTGACACTGGCTGTGGAGTGACTGTAATGAACAGGGAGCAGTACGTCAAGCTCTGGCGAAAGTCACAAATACCAGAATTAGAGAAATGCAAAATGGTGCTAAAAACATATACAGGTCAGAGAATAGAGGTTCAAGGTAGGACAGAAGTGATGGTGTATCACAATAACCAGGCAAAGTCTCTTCCATTAATTGTGGTAGATGGAACAGGACCAAATCTGTTGGGCAGAGACTGGTTGCAGCAGTTGGCAATAGTGGTACAGTCCGTAAACCAAGTAGCACCAGAAAGGAAACTCACTTTGGAGGTAGTGTTGGAAAAGCACTCTGAAGTCTTCAAGGATGAGTTGGGTCAACTTAAAGGTACCAAGGCACAAATACATGTAGATAAGGAAGCCTTACCTAAATTCTACAAACCAAGGCCAGTGCCTTATGCCATGAAAACCTTGGTAGAAAAGGAACTCCAGAGACTCTTAGAAGACAAAATCATAGAGCCAGTTAAGTTCTCAGAGTGGGCTGCTCCAATAGTTCCTGTTCTTAAGCCTGGAGGAGCTGTAAGAATTTGTGGGGATTATAAACTCACTGTGAATCGAGTCTCCAAGCTGGAACAGTATCCGATACCGAAGGTCGAAGATCTGTTTGCTAACTTGGCAGGGGGAGAAAAATTCACAAAGTTGGACACGAGTCACGCATACCAGCAAGTGGTATTGGATGATGATGCTAAGAAGTATGTGACTGTCAATACGCACAAGGGTCTGTTTACGTATTGTCGCCTACCATTCGGTGTGTCCTCCAGTCCTGCCATCTTTCAGCGCACCATGGAAAGCATTTTGCAAGGCATTCCCCGTGTAACAGTCTACTTGGATGATATACTGGTGAGCGGGAAATCAGAGGCGGAACATCTCAGCAACTTAGATGAAGTGTTGACACGGTTGAGGGAGAGTGGCCTTCGCCTTAAACGAAGTAAATGCAGTTTCCTAGGCAAAGAAGTGGTGTTCTTAGGCCATAGGATAGATGCTACAGGCCTACACCCTGTATCTGAAAAGGTGCAGGCGATTCAAGAGGCACCCCCACCTAGGAATGTGACAGAATTCAAAGCTTTCCTGGGGTTATTGAATTATTACCATCGATTCTTGCCAAATCTGTCCACTATTTTGGCACCCCTGCACAAACTGTTGAGAAAAGACACTGGGTGGAGCTGGGGAAGCGAACAGCAAAGAGCTTTTGAGAAAGCCAAGGCTCTCATGGAGACATCAGGAGTCTTGGTACATTATGATGCAAGTAAAGAGTTGCTGTTGGCGTGTGATGCATCCCCGTATGGAGTGGGTGCTGTTCTATCGCACCGCATGTCGGATGGTTCAGAACGACCGATTGGATTTGCATCTAGGACACTTAATCCAGCAGAAAAAAATTACTCACAGCTGGACAAAGAGGGTTTAGCAGTGATATTTGGGGTGAACAAGTTTCACAGCTATTTGTATGGGCGAACCTTCACAATAATCACAGACCACAAGCCACTCCTCACCTTGTTTAATGAGCTGAAAGGAGTTCCACAGATGGCTTCACCTAGGATCCAACGTTGGGCAGTTACCTTGCGAGCGTATGAATACACTATTGTGTATAAAGCGGGCAAGGATCACAGTAACGCAGATGCCCTTAGCCGATTGCCAGTAAAGGTGACAGAGGAACCCTCAACAGATGTTGAGCGAGTACTGTTGTTGGATCACATGGATGCACCATTGGTGACAGCGAGACAAGTGCAGAAGTGGACAGACAGAGACAAGGTATTAGCTTTGGTACGGGAGTATGTACTAAGGGGTTGGCCATCAAAAGTCAGTGATCCTAGCTTGGTGCCCTATGTACACAGACAGGAAGAACTCAGTGCTAGTGAGGGATGTGTGTTGTGGGGGTCCAGAGTTATAGTCCCACCTGCAGGTAGGGAGGGAGTGCTGAAACAGTTACACCAGTCACACCCTGGCATAACTCGGATGAAAGCTCTGGCACGCAGCTACATCTGGTGGCCAAAACTAGACGAAGATATTGAAGCGTTGGTCAGAACATGTACAGTGTGTCAAGAAAACAGAGCTCGCCCAGCGGTAGCACCCCTTCATCCCTGGGAGTGGCCAGAGCAGCCATGGAGGAGAGTACATGCAGACTACGCGGGACCATTCATGGGAAAGATGTTTCTGATCTTGATAGATGCTCATTCTAAGTGGATGGATGCATATCCACTTAACAGCTCTACTTCCGTGGTCACTGTAGAATGCTTGAGGAAAAGTTTCAGTCAGCATGGTATTCCAGAGATGCTGGTAACGGATAATGGAACATGCTTCACCAGTAGGGACTTTGCAGAGTTTATTAGACAAAACGGCATTAACCATGTCACGACAGCTCCTTACCATGCGTCATCCAATGGATTGGCAGAAAGGGCTGTGCAAACATTTAAGACCTTGATAAAGAAGACTACAAGTGGCAGCATTGAAACCAGAGTATCTCGAGCCCTCTTCAGTTACCGCATAACACCTCAGAGTACTACAGGGAAGTCACCAGCAGAGCTGCTGCAAGGAAGGAGATTGCGATCCACCTTAGACCTAATCCATCCAAACCTCAAGGGTAGAATGGTACAGCAACAGTTAAGACAAAAGCTCTACCATGACTTGCATGCCAAGAGTCGAAGCCTTGAGGAGGGAGATCCTGTTTACACTCGAAACTTTGGATCAGGGCCAACTTGGATTCCAGGATTAGTGGAGCAGCGAACTGGTCCAGTCTCATGTAGAGTAGCACTAGGCAATGGCAAGATTGTGAGGAGGCACATTGACCAAGTGAGAAGCAGGACTGCTTCCTACTCTTCAGCAGAAAACTTACCTGAGACGATTTCTACAAGAGCAACTGCAGCCGCATCGGGTCAGAACTGTGAACTGGAGAATACAGTGGCAAGTGGGAAACTACATGTGCCAGAGGCAGCAGATGCGCCTGCTTCCCAAGTCTCGCCCATAAGTCATCAGCAGACATTACTTCGGAGGTCCGAGCGAGATCGAAAAGCACCTGATTATCTGAAGGAATTTGTTAGAGTAGTGGTGAGTTCCCCAGCCACAGGGTAAGAATGAGCCCTGGAACTCATTGAGACTGATGGTAGTCTACCCGGACGTCTCTAGATTAGTGCACCGTTATAGCACTGGTTTGTGGACTTTAAAACTTATTAACATGTGTTGGTTATTGGGGTGATAGTGAATATTGTAAATGCAGAAATAAGTTTAATTCAGAGGGGGAGGAATGTTGTAAACTGTTATAAGTAGCCTCGTTGTTTAAGTTGTTCACCATAGGGTGGCAGTATAGCGCCTTATACACGTACATGTATAAGAGAGTTAGAAACCTGCATGTTGGCGGTAGAAAATCCCGTGTACGTGTGCTGGAATAGAATAAAAAAACCTTCGAGCTGCCTTCCCTTCCGTGAAGTGTTTGTGCTGCCTCTATATCCAATATACTACAGTCATCAACATTCAAAACAGCCTTTTAGCTGCTTTGTCAAGCCAACATAAAGTTTGTTCACGAACTTTGCCTTTCTAGTTACTTTATGTGCTCTAAACACCATCAGTACCGACTTCACCAGTACCGTTTCCACCTTGTAACCAGTTTCCAACTTATTTTCGATTTAACAGTCAATTAGTCGATTTAACTTCAGGCATATAAACAGACAATACAATAAGGTACAAATAAAACACTTGATTTGCAACATATACATTAAATATATATAGTAACACACAAACATCTTCAATTTCTTCAATCACTTTCTCCACGTCTCCATTCAACCCGCACTGTCACACCCCTCACCACACAAACTCAATAGCCAACGCTGTATTACCACAACTCCGCTTCAAAAGCCACCAAAACGCTTTCGCTTTCCTCGTCTTTTTAAACGCCACGTTGTCCAGACATATTCATACAGTGTTTTTATACATAGTTCCCGACTACCTACATTTAGCCAAAAAAAAAAAAACATGCCAACCCCTCCATGCATGGTCAACACGTGCCCTATCGCCATTGCTCGTGCACTTCATGTAACCGATTACAAGTTTAGCAACTTGCTTGCTACAACCATATATATATACAATTACCAACTACTAACTCATTTACCTTTTAAACACAATGACTCTTTACATTTCACTATATGGACAATAAAGTAACAAACTATGCAATTCTCGTAGCACATGCAACATTCATCTTACCTTATCGAGTGTGCGTTTTGCAGGAATCGAATACCTACTTCCCTATACTTCCGCTCATTTCAAAATAAAAGTTCTACAACTACACTCTCCCTTCAGCTTTCAATATAGTATCACATATGAAGAGCATTTGTACAGTGACCAACTACATCTTTTAAAATACTTTTTTTTCTGAGGGCCCATTATAATAATCTCACTAATAACATCACACCTACATATATATTTGTCTTGTAAACAAAGTACATTTATTTTAATGCAGATCATTCCTGTACTCAGATGTGTCAAAACCTTTTGCCTCCTACTTTAATGTTTTTGCCCTATATAACACATGTACATTAACAGTAATACATTATATTTACACTTTTATCCTTTGAGATATGCAACATTTTAATTTTACAATATATTTGACTTGGAAGAAGAACTGCATTCCTTCCACTAACAAACATGCTTTCTTTGATTAATTCTCTCCTTATTCTTACACAATCCTATAATTTATTTGCTTGTGTGACTCCTGCTTACACATCTCAAATGTTATGCCTCAAAGTAACTGCTACACATTCCCTTTCATCAGCCAGACACCTTCTCCCCTTCTCCTTGGATACTCCCCTTCTCTGTCATGTGCTTGTGTTGTCCTGCCTGCCTGCCCCTTTGATTATTCTATCTACCTGTGTCTTGTTTGATTCCCTGTTTCGGTGCATTTAACACCCCATGTCTCTTCCCTCAGTGTCAGTCATTAATTGTAAGTAATTGTTTTTCTGTGTTCATGCTAATTTGTATTTTCCATGTTCATTGGTATATGCTCATGTGCTTGTGTTGTCCTGCCTGCCCCTTTGATTATTCTATCCACATGTGACTTGTTTCATTCCCTATTTAGGTGCATTTAGTCCCCCTTGTATTTTTTTCTCAGTATTGGTCATTGATGGTAAGTAACTGTTTTTCTGTGTTCATGCTATTTTGTATTTCCCATGTTCATTATTATATGCTCAGCCCCTTGATTTTCTCCCATATCATCCTGTACCTGTTTTATTCTGTTTGGTTCTGTTAATGTAAGTTGGCATTCTATGCTCATTTTGATATTCTTCTGGTCCCTGTGTTCCAATTTGATTTGTAGTTTGTGGGTACTAATGTTTATGCTTGTGTCAGTTTGGAGTCTTGCCCTGTTTGGTTATTTCACTTCTTATTTATGTATCCTAGCAGTGTATTGTTCCTTGTTTGTAGTAGTCTCTCCAGTCATCTGTGTATTGAATTTTATTTTACTTTTATTAAGACTACATTCTCCTGTGCTTGTGTCCAGTCAGCCTGTTTCAGTTATCTAATTTTTAGCTATTAAACTTTATGGTGGGCCACAACTGCTCACTCCTTCTGTTGTAGCCTAAAATTTTTTTCTTTAATTTATGCTACTCCTTTCCCATAGGGGTAAGGTAAATCATTCCCCCTTGTATCGAACTGCTCTTTTTCCTCCATTCTCTCACAACAGATCCTGATTCATTCCTGATTCACTTTCCAACATGGCATCAGCTTCAAAAGCTACGTACAATCTTCGAGGATATATGCATGAGGTTTCACCACTACATAAAGCTGGTGCCACCTGTAAGCAATATTTTACAGCATGGTTGCAAGAGGCAGACCGCACGTCACGTGTGGTGGTCTTTGTACCACATCACCACGACTTCTTCAGTCATGCTGAAAAGGACAAGTAAGTATCTTACTTTTAACCTGTTCATATATTGATCACTACATGATGGCACCGTGTTCATAAAATGTACTATTATAATACTCCTATCACACTTCCAGAAATCCAGTTCTGCTCATGGGTGTTTCCCTAAGCCCCTCGCGACAAGACGAGGGCAAAAATGACATTATTGTTAATAGATATTCAAGAGTCAGTTGCCTCAGGAATCTCGATTTCGCATTTGATGTCTCCCCACCATGTCACACACTCACCAAAACGCTAATGGACATCGTCAAAAATCCTGTCCAGTACCAACGTGTAAGTCCCACCACACTCACTACTTGCACCCTTCTAAATAAACACAATCGTTCCCCATTATCACTCAATAACTACAAATTAATACCTGAACTCTATACTTTGCACATCTTGGACCCATATGCTCTATTTGAACACTTTCACTTTTGCTCCATGTGTACATTTTGGCTCTATTTGCACTTGTTTTTTTACCATAAGCCATATGTATTTGAAACTATTACCTAATGCTTTGCCTTCTAATCTTTCTCCCCATTCTTTATTTTTTTTAGGTCAACATATCGGTTTGTGTAGTGGAGGAGAGGGAGCGCAGTGAAGATTTTACCAAGAGCAACACAGCCACACCTCTCGACAAAGTGGTGTATGCAGTATCCGACAAGACTGCATCGCTACATCTTGCAGTCTGGGGCACCCACACATTTGAAGTAAACAACTGGTACAACTTCTCAAATGTCTCTGTGCGCATCTTCTTGGGGCAGACGACACTAACCACTACAAAGGACACAGCAATTCAAGCTATACCTCATGCTGGCCAATCAGTAGATCCAGTTCCAGAGGACGTGCTCACCATTCAAGGTGAGATTGCAATGGTTGATATTAACGTGAAACACCTTTGCCCGAGTAGACACCCTCTGGACTTTGTGAATCTGTCCACATTAATGACAAGATGCCAGTCTTGCAGGGCATTCTGCAAGACTGCAAAGCTCCATGCTGTGGCTTGTGGCACCCTCACAATTATAGATGATACAGGCACACAACATGCTCACCGTATGAATGACAAACTAATTAGAGCTGCGCTCTCACTGGGGTCTTGTCCTCTGCCACAGCCTGATGAGCTTTCAGCTCAGTTTCTACAACATGATCGAGCCACCATAACCACCAAAGGCTCTAGAGTTGTATCTATAAAACTTGACCCAGCACCTGAAGCCCCAGTGTCTGATGCTGATCTAGAGCATTGCTTTAAATAAATGTTTAAAAACTTTTGTTCATTGGCACTTAGCCCTGACCCTAGAAAAAGAGCATATTTTCTTTGACTTATGTACTACAGCCATCATATTTGTACATTCTGTTTCTTTTAACTTGTTTAGTTGGTACAAGGACTACAATTTTGATTTATGGCATTATGTACTGTTTGATTTCAATACTTATTGGCATCTTTTGTTACACTTTCTATTAATAAACATGCATATCACATATACAACTTTGTGATTTTTACTCCCACTCTAACCTCTATTGCAGAATCCTATGTAAATTCTAACTTGCAGTCTGCACACCATTTTTACTATTCTGCTCAGTGTTTGCACCTCTAGCTCAATACTTCCACTCTCACACCTGCCCTTGCATTCATGCTGCAGCCACAACCATCCATACCTCTTTGAAATATCAAGGGCCACCTAGGGTAGTCACACATGCCTACCCGCAGGTATTTATTTACAAGTGGTTTTTTTAGTCGTCACAAAGCAGCTTTACAAGTGTCTGAGTCCAAGCCCCCAGTGAGCAAGCCAAGGGCAACAGTGGCGAGGAAAAAACTCAGCTCCAGCTCAAACTGTACGACTAAATCGCAGGGAGAGTCGGCTCGTGGAGCTGCTTCAGCAGTGCGATACTCTCACGAGGAGCGATTTGAATTTCAAACATGTTTGATATTCTTGCGACGCTGCGATTTCTGATCGGGAGTTGGTCGTGAGGTGTGAATCGTTCCTCGTTTACCTGTGTAAACTATACGATGCACGACACGCGATTGAGCCGAAACGAGTGAAAAATCGGCTGAAAATGGGCCAAAAATCGCACAGTGTACGCCCAGCTTAACGCGCAGGTCAGTAATGATAACTTAACTGGTTTTTAAATTACCTTCATTGGACCATTAAGACTGGATTAAACTTTCGCGAGTGGCCGTAGCGCGCGACTCCGCACGCGTTTAAACATGACGCGTCACATTATTTGTGTTGTCCGCTCCCTGTGGTCGAAAGACTTACAAGAAGCGCTGCACATTGCGATGCAAGTTACGAACTACCGTCCAGGGGTGAGTTTCCCAAAACGTTCTTAGCGCCAAGTACTTCTTAACCTCGTACGTAAGAATGAGGTAACGAAGTACTTGGCGCTAAGAACGTTTTGGGAAACTCACCCCAGAAAGACAATGTCGAAGAAAATCCAGCAGCTGTATGATGAGGAAAGAATTAAAACAGGTTATTGTGAAGAGTGCCACAAATGTGTCTCTGACTGGGGATCACTGGACCTCTGTTAGCAACAAGAATTATCTTGGTGTGACAGCTCATATAGATGATGAATCTATAGATGATGAAGATCCAGTCATTTGCTTTGAGCATGCAGAAGACCACTTCTAGGCACTATGGAGATGCCTGTGGTAGAGGCCTGGGAAATTTAAGAAATTGCTAAAATGCTATTAAAAAACATCTTCTGATTTACTTCAATTCTTCCAATATCCTGAGCAAAACTCCCAAAATTAAACAACATTTTTGATCAGAATTTCCAATGTTCTGAACTGTTTTCTGCACACTACACATATATTGGTCTGTGTAGTAGACTGGTGGAAAAATAAACAAGATGTTGAAGTTTATGATTATGTTCATTGATTCATTCATCATTCAAACTTAAATTAATATTTCTCATGTTAAATAGTGAAATGCGATTAAAATGCGATTAATTAATTACAAAGCTTCCGATTAATTTTTTTAATCGCGTCCCACCCCTTATATATATATATATATATATAAAGTGGAAGTGGACGTTCTGGCAGCTAACGTAAACCTACCCATTTTATTAATGTAACAGCACTTATTTTTGGAAGCACATTCATATATTTTTAATTTTTGTGATTTGTTAAGGAAAAAAGTGTAATTTTGTTTCTGAAAGTGGCATGTTCTCAGAAATAGGCAGCTAGCCTAAGCTTAATTCTTGTACGAAGCAATTTGTTGTTTTTACAGAAAGAGCAGTATTGGATTTACCTTTGTGTGTTTACATTATTGCAATATGTTGATAAAACATTTACAATTATAATATATTTATAAATGTACTCTGCTTATACAGGTTGCTTTCTGTACGAATAAGATGGCTGTTCCAGCAATCCAAAAATTGCTTAAGGTCAGACTGCAGCCGGGGAAGGAACACACAGTGAACCAGAAAGAGGAGGAGCTCACTGGACAGATCCATCCTCTTCCAAACTATGAAGAATGCTGTAATACTTGCATGTAACTCCAGACCAAACGTCCGTCCACAAGCATTCTATTCTGCACAAAAAAAGTTAAAAATTGCTCATTTCAGACAATCATTAAAAGTATATCACTAATAAATCAGTGATCATTTATAAAGCATGATGCAGTACTATTTATTTATCACTGTATAACCTTAACTGAAATACATTAACAAAATATTAGATTTAAAAACCTTGATTATGAACACTTTTGCCAGCAATAAAACTTGCACGTCCTGTTCCTCACACTTCAAACATACACCTCGCTATATCCACATTTTCAACACCGTGATCTCTACGAACTCTGCAAATGAATTGTTTTTATTTATGTATGAATGCAACTAGTAATTATTAACGGACTTATATAATTCATATTGAATAATTCCAGTTTAAACTACAGTATTGTAACGATGGACGGAGGCGGGTAGACGCAAATGCAGGAATGGGGACTTTATTTAAATAATTAAAGTGAGACACTGAACATGAACAGATAACTTGGGTAAAGGGGAGTCACAAGAGTACCGGGAAAAACACACACACACACACACACACACACACACACACACACACACAACCGACTAAACAGAGAAGACATGAGAGACTAAGACTAACAGATAGGTGAACTATGGAACCAAAGAATAAACACGACAAAAGGATATACTAAACAAACACAACTAAATACACACATACATTATATATATATATATATATATATATATATATATATATATATATACACACACACACACACACACACACACACACAAAACAAACACATAGATAATAAACACTCAGGAGCTACAACCGGGAAAGGCTAGGTAAGATACAAGACTAAGCATGAACACTAGAGGTGTGCCAAAAAAATCGATTCATATATCAAAAATCGATTCTCATTTACTACGATTCAGAATCGATTTTAAAAGTCGCGTTACGTAATTACAAAATTACGCGAGACTTTACGCAGCAGGTTCTGGGACACACTCGTGTGCGGAAGGGTTTCAAAACAGATGGAGGAAAGAGATATTCAACCTGTTCCGTCTTCAGTTAAGGCAAAAATATGGGCTCATTTTATTATTTACGAATGCCAGGGAAGACCGAACTTGACTAAATGTAGCTCTTGTGCAAGGCGTGTGTAACGCGGTGAGCACGGGAACGTACACACAGCGTGAAATAATATAGAGAAGGGTGGACACGAGTGCCGGCTCGCAAAAGCAATACATTTGACACTCATCACATGTATTAGCGAGAGGGAAACCCAGAACGAACAAACAAAACAACAACACGGGAGACTCAACGCGCGAGAGAATAGAAAGCAAAACCATGAGGGCATGGAGCAAATAGAAACAAAAAACAACGCGGGAAAAATAACAGTTAACCGTAGTGAGACGGGAGAAAGAAACAAAACA
The DNA here is from genome assembly GCF_052324685.1 of Brachyhypopomus gauderio. Taxonomy (NCBI): domain Eukaryota; kingdom Metazoa; phylum Chordata; class Actinopteri; order Gymnotiformes; family Hypopomidae; genus Brachyhypopomus; species Brachyhypopomus gauderio. The sequence goes on from NC_135219.1 coordinate 23,335,533, forward strand.
ACGGTAACTAAAAAACAGCGCGGATAAAGGCAACGCGAAAATGAAACCAAGGACACCAGAAGAAGTAATTGGCAAAAAACACCGCAGCAAAATAAAACCCTTCCCAAAAATAAAGGCAAAACGGATAGGAAGAAATGCAGGATTGGGAAAACTTGAGATGAGTCAGGAAGCGACGCAGGAGATAGATACTCGAATAAGTAAAGAGAAAGCATAACAGAGAGGTGGCCAGACACCTTCAAACGAGAAGCAAGAGACTGGCTGAGAGGTACGGTTACGCCAGTATAGTCTGGGACTGACTCTGGTGCCCCTAGCAACGGCTGGGGTAACTGCATCCGCACCAGCCCTGACAGCTTGTAAAATGAAGCTCAAGAATTTTGGTAACAAAAAAAAGCATTTTATTTTACCAAAACACATTATTTTTGTTAATTAAATGTGAAAGACAGTTTATTTTCTGTATTTGTCATTCTGTCTTGCAAAGCAGACTGCAGTAGATCATGCAGATTTTATAGATTTAAGCAGAAATTTTTATAAATCAAATTGTTTTTTGAATCGAAAATCGATTTTGAATTGAATTGTGGCCCCCAAAATCGGAATCGAATCGTGAGATAGTAAACGATTCCCACCCCTAATGAACACTATAACCAAAAGCATAAACCAGAACTACACCACCAACCTAGGAACATAGAGGAATGAGGAGAATGAAAAGACAGGAGAACCAAGGGAAAGGGAAGACAATACTAAGGAGCTTAACAGGCATGGAGGGCATAGAGTGATAGTACAGGGAACCAACACTGAACGACAAACACTAATTGAAATAGACTGAGGCGCAAGGCAGACAGGATGCAACAACAAACATACACAGCAAGGCAGGGCATATAAAGGACTAGAGACTCACACACAACAACCTAAACCAGACAAAAGACAAGGAGCTGACAAAGCAGAGCTGTGCAGAGCAACGGAAGAACTTACGAACACAATGACCGACAACAAAGGGTAGAACAGAGAGGTTTAAATATACTGAAACATAGAGGTGAAACGAGACACAGGTGGAAACATTTAGGAAAGGGGCGTGGCAGACATAAGGGAAACCAAAGAGACAGGGAAACAAGGCGGGGCTAGGGCAGATGACATGGGACTGGGAAGGAGGGCGGAGCTGGACGTGACAAGTATATCCCTTGGTCCAGTGGCTCTAAACATCAGTCCTCACACTTATCTACAAATTTTTAATTATTTCTTGACCCTGATCTTGTTCAAAAAGCACTATAAATTTCCTGATAAGTTTGATCAGGTGCGGTGGGGTTGTGACTATGAAAATGCAGAACTGAAGTTAAGAACCACTGCGCAAGAGTAGCATTTCCTACCTTAATCATAGAATACTTCTAATTAGCAGTTTAAGATTTCACTTGCTCTCACACACCAATTTTAAACTCATTAATGGCTTATTCACTAATTGCAAATAATGAATTAATGAGAAGAAGGAGGAGACTATGATATGCATGTATTGGTAAGATTGTATTTGCTTAGAAGAAATTTCTAATGCTTTCTGCAAACAATGACCTAAGCAATTTTACCTTGATGGCCACCCCAATTCCTGATGCCTTCCAGGAAAAAACTCCAGGGCTGTTGAAGCTTTATTATTTGTAGCAGCATTGAGGTACATGATCTAGGACACAGACAAAGTTTAATCAGTATTACATGTTATGAGTATGAAGGAATCTACCTACACTCTAAACCTGGATTTGATTTTAATATATTGTTTTAGTAATCATTAATAATTATTTCATGTTTTGTAAAAAAAAAATATTTCCATTACTAAATAAAACTAGTTGTTATCATTATTGAGCTGAAATAGGCATTGCAATGATCATGTTAAGTAAAGATAACTGAATATGTTAAGTTTATGATTGGTATGGGGTGGGGCCTGTTTGAATCGGACCACTGCACAGTGCGCATATAGAATTGTTCTAGTTGTGCATATTGTTTGAAGAACATTTCGTTATCACCCCGCTGTAGCCCAAATGTATGAGTTTTGAAATCAGTGTTTTCTTCAAATGAGTATTTGCGTCAGCTTTCAGTGCATGTAACGTATTTAGTTAGCGCTAATATATACTTATCGGTTCATATAGCATTAGAACATGTGAAATGTGAAATGTGTGTGAAATGTGCCATATTTTGTCAATTGTGATTTTTACACCCCAATCGAAATTTGTCCTCCGCTTTTAACCCATCTGTGCAGTCAGAACACACACACACACTAGTGATTACTAGGGGGCTGTGGATCACACGTGCCCAGAGCGGTGGGCAGCCCTAGCCCGGCGCCCGGGGAGCAGTTGGGGTTAGGTGCCTTGCTCAAGGACACCTCAGTCATGGCCTGTCTGGGAATCGAACCCACGACCCTCCGGTCACAAGTCCAGTTCCCTAACCGCCAGGCCATGACTGCCCCTATGTCATGTGTCTGGCATTCCTGTCCGATCATAGTTTAACTATAACCGTAGCTGAAATATGTGTTCTGACGGTTTGGAGTTTATGGCTAATTAAAAATTTTTTTTAATTGCCTCAGCAACCTAACCACGCAAGAGACCACGATCACACAGAACAGACTTAATTTAGACACGAAACATGAGGAAGTGGCAATAAAACGACAACACTACACAAACATGGCATGGAATAATTCACACAGTACAACTACATAAACTGATGAAGGGGGACTTAAACCAAGTAACGCACATAATCAAGAACACCATCAATCAACACATGCATAGACATCACATTAACAGAGAACGATACCGGAGTCGCAGGGACTCATGGGAAGTAGCGCCGTCCCCCATTGGACCGACGCTTCAATATAAAAAATATATAACATTAATAGTTAAAATTAGCCATAAAGGCTGCATGCAGGAAATGTCACAAACAAGGACAGCCTGTACACGAGGTGGCAGACGAAGAGGAACTCTGCCAGGACAGCCTGTTCCTAGGTGAGGTGAGGTCAGACAGCACTGGCTGGTACTCAGACGTCAAACTGAATGGCACAGTAGTTTCCTTTAAACTAGATACAGGGGCAGTGGTGACCGCCATTCCTACCAGACTGTATAGCTATAAAAGAGACGTCCCCCTACTGCACACCGCCCCAAAAACTGTTTGGCCCAAATTATACCACGCCGGTGATTTAGTGGCAGTGCAGCCTTGAAAGCAAGAACAGAGATTCGACTCAGCCAGTGTTTGTCATCGATAATTTAGCCAGGCCACTGCTGGGCTTACCAGCACTTACAGCACTACACCTTGTTGAGCTAATGGAGGAAATTGACACACCGGAAGTGAATGGGGAACCAGAGAAAACATTCAAAAAGAAATTCCCAAAGGTCAGTGGTTCCCAAAGTGGGGGGCGCGCCCCCTAGGTGGGGCGCGGAGCTATTGCAGGGGGGGGTGCGGAGCTTGAAAGTAAAACGTGCACATGTGTCAATATTAGGGATGCACCGATTCCGATATTAATATCTGGAAAAAAAATAAAATAAATTCTAGATCGGGTATCGGGGACAATGTGACAGATCCATAAAAACAGATCTATTCAGTCTAATTCTATGCTTGTATTGCTTGCTTTTCGGAGTTAGTTCAACCTTAATACTCGCGCTGGTGGTATTCCACTTAGTCCGTTTATTTGCTGGTTGACCAAAATAAACCTGGGCTCCAGCAATACTTTACTGTTCATACATGAACTGGTGAGTTGTCCAAAGCTCCAAAGCTCATACTTACAGAAATAAATTTAAGAGCAGTGGTCTGACTCGGTCTACGGCAGAAAGCTAAAAAAACAATATTCCATACGCGCACTCAACTCGCTCCCTTAAAGAGACAGTACACATATTTCTGGCCGTTACATGCTTTGTGCTCTGCGTGATGTCTGCGCTTGCAAACTAGCCGCATATGTATTGTTGTTTCTCTTATTTCATCTCCTTATTTATTTTAAATTATATTTAGAATTCTTGAACCATTTAAAAGGTTTCTTGCAGTTAATTTTTTGCATGTTTGACCAAAGTTGTGAACCTATTGTTTTTGTAAGTTGTCAACACATCCCTAGTCAATATGGGGGGGGGGGGGGGTGTAAGGGGGGCACAAAAATATTCTCATCTACTAAAGGGGGGCATGGCAGAAAAAGTTTGGGAACCACTGCCAAAGGTGTTCATGGGATTAGGGAACCGTACCGTATCCGCCTGAGAGAAGATGCCGTCCCCTACGCCCTTACAACCCCTCGCCGTGTGCCAATACCCCTAACTGAAAAAGTCAAAGAGGAACTGAAAAGGATGGAGGAAATGGGGGTCATCTCCAGGATAGAGAAACCCACTGAGTGGTGTCCGGCGATTGTAGTAGTCCCAAAACCCAATGGCAAAATTAGACTTTGTGTTGACCTCACCAAGCTCAATGAAAGTGTGTGCAGAGAAAGACATATCTTGCCTTCATTAGCACAGCTGAATGGTGCACGATTTTTCACAAAATTGGATGCACGTAGTGGCTTTTGGCAAATACCATTAGCACAAGAATGTAGGGAACTAACAACATTTATTACTACCTTTGGCCTTTTCTTTTCAATGTACTTCCTTTTGGGATAAATTCTGGGCCAGAACATTTTCAAAGACACATGTCCCAGTTCTTGGCGGGTCTTAAAGGGGTTATATGCCATGCAGATGATGTCCTCGTACTTGGAACAAAATACAGCAGCGCATGATGAGCGGCTCACAGCTGTCCTGACACGACTTCAAGAGGCAGGACTAACACTAAATGAGATATGCACCTTTGCACAGACGGAAGTTGTGTTTGTAGGACATAAAGTCAGTGCAGCAGGCATTGAACCTGACCCTGACAAAATCAGAGCCATTACAGACATGGCTGTCCCACAGAACACAGCAGACATTAGGCGGTTTTCGGGGATGGTGACATATGTTGCAATATTCATTCCTCACTTTGCAGATTCGATCAAACCGCTCAGAGATCTGCTGGTAAAAGACAATGATTGGACCTGGAGTCATATACAGCAGAAAGCCTTTGACAAGCTCAAGAATGAGCTGATATCACCAACGGTCTTGGCTCAATACAGACCACAGGCCAAGACAAAGGTGTTTGCGGATGCATCGTCCTTTGGCCTTGGGGCCTTAATGCAGAGAGAAGGAAACATGCAGTGGTGTCCAGTTGCCTACATTTCTCGGAGCCTTTCTGAAACAGAGCAACGATATGCCCAGGTGGAAAAGGAGGCACTGGCCGTCACCTGGGCCTGTGAGAGGCTAAATTCATACCTCATTGGATTACAGTTCACAATAGAAATGGACCATAAACCCCTCCTCGCACTGTTAGGGACAAAAGCACTGGATGACTGGAGGGGCTTACCTCCCAGGATTCAGCGATTCCGCCTGCGATAGCTTAGGTTTACATACAACATTGTGCATGTACCCGGAAAAGCCCTCATCACAGCAGACTCACTGTCCAGAGCTCCGATAAGGCGTCCAATGACAGCAGAAGAAACACAGATGGAAGGGGAAGTACAGATTTTTGTTAACACAGTACGTGACCAGTGGCGTGCACACATAGACATCAGGTGGTGCTAAAGCACCACCAACTCTGCCCTTTATCATCGAAAGTGCCCTTTTGAAACTTTTTTAAAAATAATTTTAATGAGGTCGGTTTGAAATTATCTTTTGAAAACCTGAGCGATTAAAAACAATGCCCTGAAATGCGCCACCACCTCACACACCCGACCTCTCTCTTCCTTTAACACCAGATGCGCTGCAGCAGCAGTTCAGTTCAGCGAGTGGAAGGAAGCGTCTTCAGCACAGCACACACGGTCACAGATAGACTTCTTCTCCCGTCCCCACCAGCCAGGTCACATACACATCAAGTCAAATCGTACCGTTTGCCCTCTAAGCCCAACATGAAATCATTTTTTTGTGCTGTAAAATGTCTCATACAACACCAAACTACTAAGCATTGTTACGACCACTGCTGGTCGCTGGGTTGCTGGTATCTGACGCTACAGGTCCAGACGCGTGTCTCCTCCAACCATGTCACTCTCCCTCTTCCTGGTTGTTGTGGATTGGCTGTTCACCGCCCAAGACCCGAAGTCCCACCTTTAAAAGACCGACGAATTAGCAGGACGAGGAGATCTTTGTCCACATAGGCTTTTGGTGTGTGATAGTAGCGTTCGATTGTTAAGTTGGTTTTCTGGTATTTGACTTTGTATTATTTCGTCCCTGAACTTGAGTCTGGATTTGCCCCTTTTGGTCTTGGTAGCTGGTGTATATATTGTATGTGTTTATGTATATAATTTATGTGTAGATATATGTAAATAGTGTGTAAGTATAAATATCCTGCTTGTTAGTTCGGCCCAGACGGGAAGAAAGGACACAACGCTCTTTTGGTTATACTGTTCTCTTTGTTTTGTCATAGGTAGTTAGGGTAGGTTATTGTTATTTACTTTCGTTTCTTTAAATCGCATCAGGTTAGGTAGTTGATATTATTTTGGTTAGATACGTTTTTGTTTGTTATTTTGAGCATTGTGTCGTGTCCTGGAGTTACATCCCTTGGCCATACTTTGAATAAATTCGTCATTTCATTCATATCTATCTCACTCCCTCTTTTCCATATCATACTCATTCTCTGTTAGGGCTATAGCCTAGAGTAGTCGTAACAGCATTTTTAGCCGACTGGTCACCTGATAAACTAGTCGCTCCAGCCCAAATCAATGAAAGATAACGTGAGGACGACCACATACAAATAATTAAGGTAGAGTTTGCAAATCTATGTTAAGCTGAACGTCTTCAGTTGTATAGGTTTTGTTAGGCAACATAAAATAACACATTCATTTGTGAAAGAAGAAACGGAAAGTTCCCCATTAGGCCTACCAGTGAAAAATGCCCATCTGCATTCAGTAGCCTATAACTTCTTAGTTTTTGGTCTTTTTACTGTCTTAATTGTAGGCCTATATTGATGTACTAATTGCAAAATATATGCAACAATGCCTGCAGTCAGTGGAGGGTAAACAGAAGTTAACTGAATGACATGACGGTGTATAGTTAATATTGGATATGAATTTTAAATTTTATCAGTTCGCTGCGTAACTTTTCTCCATTGAAAACTCACGTTTAGAGAATGTTACAAATAAAATGTCAAATTTCATTCAACATGTGCTTGTAATTTTTTTTATAATGAAGTGTTCCATGTGCGCAAAAAAGTGCCCTTCACCCCCCCCCCTTCCCGAGCACTTGCCCCCCAAAATGTCTGTGCACGCCACTGTACGTGACAACTTACCTGCATCTCAGTCCAAACTCCAGCAGATAGCTGAACATCAGCGGCAGGACGCCATCTGCAGTCAGCTGATCCTTCAGTGCAAAAGAGGCTGGCCACGACAAGAGGAGCTTCCCCAGCAACTGAAGGCTTATTGGGTTCACCAAGGGGAGTTACACATGAATGGTGATCTTTTGATGAAAGGACAACGTATTGTCATTCCAGAGACACTGCAAAATGAAATGCTGGCCCGACTGCACGAGGGACATATGGGGATATCCAAATGCGAGCGGAGAGCTCAGTCTGTGTGGTGGTTAGGCCTGAGTCCTCAAATCACAAAAGTCGTGGCCCAGTGTGAGATATGTGCTAAGCACCAACGGGTCTGGATTACAAACACCCACGAGCCTGCAACAGTGCTGAGACAAGCAGACACTCCCCGTTCCTTTGTCGTGGAGACCGATTTGGAAGAGGTGAGGAGAAACAAGGCACATCTCAGAGCCTTACCAGACATACAAACCCCTACACAGACTGCGGGGGAGACAGAACAGACAGCAGGACCAGAAGAGAGAGAGGGAGAGCAGGTGCAAAGGGCTCAACCAAGGAGGGAGGTGAAGGCTATGTACAATAGTAAAACAGAATAATTGAAAGGGTGTGAAATGTTCTTTTGGGTTTTTGCTCTGTAGTCCTGTTTTAAGTGTCATACTATAGGTTTTCAGTAGTTCATGTTTTTGTTTAAGATTTTATCACTACATTGGGGGAAGGGGAGATGAAATATGAAATGTGCCATATTTTGTCAATTGTGATTTTTACACCCCAATGGGAATTTGTCCTCCGCTTTTAACCCATCTGTGCAGTCAGAACACACACACACTAGTGATTACTAGGGGGCTGTGGATCACACGTGCCCAGAGCGGTGGGCAGCCCTAGCCCAGCGCCCGGGGAGCAGTTGGGGTTAGGTGCCTTGCTCAAGGGCACCTCAGTCATGGCCTGTCTGGGAATCTAACCCACGACCCTCCGGCCACAAGACCAGTTCCCTAACCGCCAGGCCATGACTGTGGTGAGTTGTGGTCCTCTGGGCATTCCGTACTGAAGGCGGGATTATGTACATGTATAGTCACAGGTGAAAAGAGAGTTGAATAAACTATGCTTGCCGGCTAAAGACAAACTGTAGTCCGAGTCCTTCCTGACTAATCTACAAATTACTACTACACAGCACATCACCTGTGTGTATTAATCAAATACAAAGCATACAAAAGGAATGCTTTCATTATATTTTAATCTTTTTTTCTACATTCACAAAATCAGAATGGGAAACAATAACCTCTTAAATGTTTGCTTAATCTATCTCTTTGAAACAAAGTGCGCAGCAAACACGCGTCGTGAATACACCCTTCTTGAATAAGGAACCAACTTCAGCCGCCGAATAAGGAGCTGCGAATAAGTAACCAAACGAATCTCAAACTGCGAATAAGTAACCAAACGAATCTCAAACTGCGAATAAGTAACCAAACGAATCTGAAACTGCGAATAAGTAACCAAACGAATCTGAAACTGCGAATGAGTAACCAAACGAATCTGAAACTGCGAATGAGTAACCAAACGAATCTGAAACTGCGAATAAGTAACCAAACGAATCTGAAACTGCGAATAAGTAACCAAACGAATCTGAAACTGCGAATGAGTAACCAAACGAATCTGAAACTGCGAATAAGTAACCAAACGAATCTGAAACTGCGAATAAGTAACCAACTTAAGCATCGTAGCAAAATCTTGGTGAGGACTTTTACTTTCTGATCCTCCACCTGTTGGATATTTACATAGCAGCGTGTCTCTCAGGGAAACTGTGTGCGTGTGTCTCACTGACTTCACTCGCGACCTAAAGACTACATCGTGGACTATATCGACTATATCGTGATGTTGACAAACAGTGATGCTGAGGTGAGAGTTGTGTGGATCTTATGTGTCATGTAATGTTTAAATGGGGATTAATATGTGAATTGTTCATGGTAAAGTTTTGTCATTGCAAAAGAGGAATTAGAGGAACTAGTACTGTTTCCTAGCCTCACCTTGCAGTCGCATCCACGGAAAGAGTTGGGTTGGACATGTTTCTGCGCTCTCTAAATCATCACCAATACAGGATGCTTTTAAACTGTAGTCCCATGGTAACTCATTTGCCATTCAAAATGACTGGGTGCGCATAGTTCAGAATTACGCACAAAATGTCGTAAATTTGCACGGCAAGGCCGTTCTGAATAAATAGCAGTAACGTGGCATTTTACTGAGTGGTATCATGGAATAGCCTTCTCCTTTCGTCTCCAGAGCTCGGTGGTATTTTGCTGCATTTGCAGGATATTGACTCCTTATTCTGCAGGATATTGACTCCTTATTCACTGGACCCGTCATTCCCAAACTGACAAAGCGCGCATGTGTTGGGAAGACCATGGCAGAGAGAAAAGGGAGAAATGGAAGAAGGAAAGAGCGAGTTGGCTGTGTGGGTCGCCTGGGGGTCGAGGGGGGTGTGCTGGTGTTGGTAAACCGTTTTAGTAAAATTTAGTAATAACAGAATCCATGTGATTGTTTTCAGTCTTGTTTTACACACAAGAAATCATAGACACGAGGTCATACAATTTATTTGTAAATATATTAAGATAAATCATTAAAACTGAGAATTTAAATTCTGATCATATCTGACATTACAATTTCCAAGACTAAACTTCAGTTCGTAACTGTCTCCTGGGGTTATCAAAATAAGGATTTTTTTTTTATAAAAAGGTGATTTTAAAATGTATTTGATCAAATTATATCTCGTCACAATTATTTATAGCTTACTTTATTCGGCAATGCGAATTACATTGTATTTATAAATAATCAACATTGCTGCTAATTAGATTTATTCCTGAATGTGCAGAGTGCACGGCTATAGTTTTTCAAGGGTATCCTTAGTGCAACCACGCCACTGTGTGGTGAAAATAGGTAGTGCGACGATGATCACTGTCCTGCTTAAAACAACTATGTTTTAGTTTTAGTTGTTTTAGTTTTGAGCTTAATTTTCTGAAAAAAAAAAACTTTAAGAAACACACTTAGTTAGATAAAAAAAGAACCAAAACAGCGAGGCCTCCAATGTGAGTGACTGATGTGTAAAAGTGTTGCCTGCATTTTTTTTGTTTGATGTACAAACAAAAACGAAGAAACAAGGGACGGCTAGGTTCTTGTTGAAAATGTAATGAAATATAATCCAATCCGCCCTTGGTTTATAGAGCAGCCAGAAAATTAAGGATGACAGTTATACTGACTTTTGATTTATACCATGTGCACTATCATTAATCACGAGAAACTCACTGTAACATGCAATTGCCGCATTTAACTTTATTGCTTGCACGCCAGAGAAAAGTTGGTGAATGCAATTCTTCTAAATTTCTCTTTCAATCATTTTTAACAAAGCATTTATAACAAAACACCCACAGAGGAAAACAACTACAACATTAATATAGTAAAAAATTACACGTGAGTAACATTTATTTATACAAGTAAGCCTAGGCTCCAATATTAAGTATTTCATCAAGGCACATTGCCTAACAACAACAACAATGATAATAATAATAATAATAATAATAATAATAATAATAATAATAATAATAATAATAACAACTAGATTTGCATTGCCTGAGCAAAATACATAGTGCTTGAAAAGAGCTGCAACTGTGTGTGGATGTTTTATGTGTGTGGGTGTTTTATGTGTCTGCATTTGCGTGTGTATGGAAGACGCGTCCAACAATGTATGAATTTCTGAACATTCGGCTTTTAATTTCTATGAAAGGATTTCAATTTTAAACTTAAATGATAAAAAAAACTATTTTTTTTGCAGGAAGCCACCACTATCCCCTTCAATGGAGAACTATTAATGCTCCCCTCAAGGCCTGTCAGAAATATTGTAAGTTGAGCATTCAAGTTGAGCATGAACTCCACCAGATTGTAATTATTGGTAATATACAATTTGATGGCAGATGCCACAATAATTATCAAGGTGGAATTACTTTGGCAACTATTATTCTGCATGATTACATACTTATGATCTCTAAAGAATTCAGTAGGCTACAAAATAACTGAAATTAATGCCTGAATTGGTGCCTCCACCTTTAAAATCAGGAACTCAAGGTCAGTCACGTTTGTTATATACTGCATTATACTTGCTTCAGTATTATGTTTAACATAAATGTCTACTCCACTGCCATTCCTGTTGGACAAATGAGAATGGATTGAATGAAACGTGTCTGTTCCATTTATGCATTTGATAGTTTGCTAATTTCACTTTGTCAGGGACAAATTGGATGTAAGATGAGATTCCGTGAAACACAAAACATCAATATTTCTAATGGGCATCACACAAACACCCTCAGCAACTTGCAGCCTATCTGATCAATCCCCTTTACAACCTTCAAGAGGTGTACTCTGTTTTTCCATCTGCCCTGTTTGGAGATATTTTATATAGTCATGTGCATCAATGTTGGTCATTTCTGAATACAAAGCAGAAATGATTGTTGTGTTATGTCATTCTACCTGTTTTAATTGTAGTAAACATATGAAGCACATCCTTTGGACAGTCTGTAGTTTGAGTCACAACCTGAGTTAGTGATGCTCGGTCTCCTTTAGATAATGCCTCTCCCTTGCCTCTCAATCTACGCTGCATCCTCTGTTTGGCACACGATCTCTGAAGGATCACCTGGAACAAGTCTTGCCAGAAGTCAAGCACATGGTCTTCAAACACACAGAGAGGTTTAACTTTACTTGGAAATTTGGAAGAAGTCTTCAACTGTTTTGTTCTTTGTAGATGTTTGTACAACCTTTGCTACCTTTGATGTCTTTCAGCCTCCGGTTGATATAAGCAAAGAGGAGCTTTGACACCATGGACATCTCATCCATAACTAGGTTTGCATTGACAAGCACTGTACTGTTATCCCAATGCTTCTTATTATTCTTCTACCTCACACGCGCACATACATATGAATTATTAAACTAGCAATACTGGCCACTATCATTTCTTTAAAAACAAAAAAAGTATCAAAAATAGTATCTGCTGAATTTCTGCTACATTACACGTATAGCGTATACTTCCTGTATGTGGGGCGGGTGTCTGTGTAGGTCCTTAAACTTTTGGCAAGCATGTGATCGGGATAATCTCTTTAATTGGTTGTCTTAAAGTTTTGTATTATATTGGTAGCCTATCATATAATGAATTATTTTTATTATGTCATTGGCCAATTCTCAATGATTATCGTTAGCATTCTGACAGCTCGTTAGGTGACAAAGAAGACGCGGATCTAACTCGATGGAAGAGTTAACAGTTTACGTTTCAATTTGGTACATAATTTCTTAAAAATTAAGGAAAATTCAGTTTTCTCATTACAAACAAACCCCTTCACCAGGCGTTCAGGTGAAAAAAAAGGGATAAAGAGTTTGGAGCTGGAGCTGATCGACCCAATTTACAAATTCAGCAGCAGGCTAGTGATCGAGGACGAGCTTACAAATGGGTCTCCAGCTCTTGCTATAAGAAAAGGAGTTGGCTAACGGTGTGATGTAAGTAATGCCTTGTATTGTTTTCCTTGTCTGCTGATTCAAAGCCTTGCCACCAAAACATTGTGAACGACGATGGGGTACGAGGGCTACGGGTGTTAGGTTGTGTTCTCATATGGATATTATTTATGGTTATTTTATATTTTATTATTGTTGTCAGACAATAATGTCTCCACTTGTATGTAATATATTTACATCTTATTAAGCACTTTTATTTTGACACGTAAGGACACTACAGGAAATAGAGGGTTTTTTTGGGTAACCATCTGTTAAAAAGTGGATTGCTCTGTTCACTTGACCTGCCGCTGCCACGTAGTGAAAATTGGGAGAAATAAATACACTACAACTTAAAGAATGTCTGAACGATCTTCATTAGCGTCTTTATTGGTTTGTTGGCAAAATCTATTCCTAACTGAGATGCAAAGTGAAAAACACGTTCAAGAAAACGCTACAACTGGACTTGAAACGTACGGGACTTGTCACGAAAGTAGCCGCAGCCATCTTGACTACGTTATGAGGCTGGGGTTTCTGGGGAAGCTTAGCATCTCCCAGCAGCTAGATGAAGGTTATACAACTGACATTAAAATGCACCATGAAGAAGTGACAATAAATCTGCATATCCTGTCCAGAATAATTGATTGTGTAAAATTTTGTGGAGCATTTGAGCAGGCTTTGTGTGGCCATGATGAGCAAGAGCTCAGGTAAGACCAGGATATTCTGTGGGTGGATTTTGTTCGGTGGATTTTGTTGCTTCCCTTGATGGAGTTTTGAAGGAGCACCTTGAGAATGCTATAGTGTTTAAGAGAACTTCTAAAACAGGTACAGAATGAGCTACTGGACTGTATGCTGTCTGTTGTAAAGGAACAAATAATCAAAGAAGCCCAGAGAAGCAATTTTCTCTCTATCCAGTCAGATGAGACGATGGATTTTGCCAAACGGTGCTTCTTCTGCAACAATCTTCAGGTCTCTCCAGAGACGCTCAATTGGGTTTAGGTCAGGGCTCTGGCTGGGCCAGTCAAGAAAGGTCACACTGTTCTGAAGCCACTCCTTTGTTATTTTAGCTGTTGCATGTGTCCAGAGCACTCTGTAAGAGGTTTGCTTCCAGGATATCTTTGAACTTCGCCGCATTCATCCTTCATTCAATTGCAACTAAGGTGTCTTGTCCCTGCAGATGAAAAATATCCCCATAGCATCATGATGCCACCGCCATGTCTAGGAAGAGTTCTGGTCATCCCAAACGTCTTCCATTTAAGGACTATGAAGGCCACTGTGCTCTTAGGAACTTTCAGTCCTGTGGAAATTCTATTGTAACCTTGGCCAGATCTGTGCCTTGCCACAATTCTGAACAGTACAAGACGGTGTTTCCTGAAGATGCACTGAGCAACACCTTGAAGACATATCCAGTGGTCAATAGAAGTAAGCTAAAGGCTTAGGAAGAAAGGAAGAGTCCAGAGCCAGTTGTGGTGCTGTAGGCGTACTCCAACAGTTTATATGTAAAGCCTGCTACCAGCTGGCTCACGTAATATCTTCCTTCTACATGGGATAAACTAGAGAATAGTTATACTTGGGCTACATCACCACCTAGCAGTGATAAACGGTTAGCCAATCCCACCAGTTCCCACTCAGGCTTGGTATATAATTACCAGAGGTGAATTAAGATGATGACCTTTTACACAATACTCTTATTAGAAAACTCAATATATAAAACTATTGCAAATGAAGATAAATAAAATGAAACTGTCATATTACAACCCCAGGTATCGATTAGCCAGTTAACTGGGTAAATAGAAAGGCAGTAACACAACCATGAAACATACATAGTGAGGTACAAGAGCTTAACGCAGTCTCAGTCCCAAACGACAGGTACTGCTACACACACTATCTGGGCCTCACTGATGCACACCGGGTTCAATGCCACATACACAGTCCACTTGGATTGAAACATTCAAAGCCTCACTGAAACTGCCCTAGAAGCTTCTTCACACTGCATCTGGCCTGCACCACAGTTCACTCCTCCACGTACTACAAACTGTCGAATAAAGTATTCCAAGCCGTGCTAAACTTTTAACAAGAGCACTCCTCGTGCTACATGCGCTTATCCCGGGCGATTAACCAAACAATAGTTGGGGTAGATGTCGCGAGACTTTTAAAGTCGTACCTACCCGCGCAAAGCGTCTTAAAGGCGCCACACCTAACCAAGCAAACTTTAAAAAAGCGTACCCACCCTTTTACCATTGTATGCTTAGTAAGGGTAACATCTAGAAAATAATCTTGAAATCTTGAAAAATAATCTTGAAAGTCTTTTTCATTCTTCTGAAAATACTCATCACCAATGACCACCGCTCAAGCTGAGAGATACTTTTCACACCTGAAAAGTATCAAAACTTTTCTGAGAAACAGCATGTCTCAGGAGAGGCAGAGTGCACTAGCCATGCTGTCAATGGAAAAGAGGCTGGTGACTGAGATGACTGATTTTAACCAAAACGTAATGGAGAAGTGTGCAGCACAGAAGGAAAGGAGAGCAACATGTGTAGTTCTACTGGCCAGTGTTTCGGGAGCATTGCAGTGTGTTGCCTTTTAAAAATTTGTTTTGATATTTTGTGTTTGGATTCTGCAGTTTGTTTGTGCCCCCCTCAACATTTTTTGCACCAGCCACCACTGCATCATACACACTATACACAACTTCAAACAAGTCACACACAACATATACACACAACACACATCTTCATGCACATTATTTCAACACACCATCAAACACACCACATACATACCCACACACCATGAACAACTTCATACACACTAGACTCTACACACATTACACTCTAACCCTCTCAAACTAGTGGTTCCCCCCTCCCCCCCACACATACATCTCTGTCTCTCACACACACCCACACAGACACATACCAAAGAAGTGTTGTTCACCTACACACACACACACACACACCACACACACCCACACAGACACATACCAAAGAAGTATTGTTCACCTACACACACACACACCACACACACCCACACAGACACATACCAAAGAAGTGTTGTTCACCTACACACACACACACACACACACACTTTGCACACTTTCAAGCCCTCTCGTATTTCCTTCAGGAAATGCAAATCTTGTTTCTCTTGTACAATTTCGATCACCGCTGGGCACACAAGTTTGAGAAGGACAGAATCAGGAGCTAAACACAACAGTAACAAGCAGTTGCACCTATTTATTTATTTATCAAAAATAAAATTGTCACTGAGTGTTTCACTCTGTTTACTCAAAAACACACTCAACAAACTCAAGTGCACTCAACAAAATATTTGTTAAATGTACAACAGTAAAATGTAGGCTCTTTTAAAATCATAGTTGATTAAATGTTTTCAGAAATAGTACAGAAGCTCCACTACAGTACTGGAGTCTATTTCACTTCACAGCTTCAGTATGGTAGTGGAGTACTCTTAGCTGCTGCAGTATTGTAGTGGAGTACTCTTAGCTGCTGCAGTATGATAGTGAAGTACTCTTCACTGCTGCAGTATTGTAGTGGAGTACTCTTCACTGCTGCAGTATTGTAGTGGAGTACTCTTCACTACTGCAGTATGGTAGTGGAGTACTCTTAGCTGCTGCAGTATGGTAGTGAAGTACTCTTCACTGCTGCAGTATGGTAGTGGAGTACTCTCCACTGCTGCAGTATGGTAGTGGAGTACTCTTCACTACTGCAGTATGGTAGTGAAGTACTCTTCACTGCTGCAGTATGGTAGTGGAGTACTCTTAGCTGCTGCAGTATGGTAGTGGAGTACTCTTCACTGCTGCAGTATGGTAGTGGAGTACTCTTCACTGCTGCAGTATGGTAGTGGAGTACTCTTAGCTGCTGCAGTATGGTAGTGGAGTACTCTTCACTGCTGCAGTATGGTAGTGGAGTACTCTTCACAGCTGCAGTATGTTAGTGGAGTACTCTCCACTGCTGCAGTATGTTAGTGGAGTACTCTCCACTGCTGCAGTATGGTAGTGGAGTACTCTTCACTACTGCAGTATGGTAGTGGAGTACTCTTCACTGCTGCAGTATGGTAGTGGAGTACTCTTCACTGCTGCAGTATGGTAGTGGAGTACTCTCCATTGCTGCAGTATGTTAGTGGAGTACTCTTCACTACTGCAGTATGGTAGTGGAGTACTCTTCACTGCTGCAGTATGGTAGTGGAGTACTCTTCACTGCTGCAGTATGGTAGTGGAGTACTCTTCACTGCTGCAGTATGGTAGTGGAGTACTCTTCACAGCTTCAGTATGGTAGTGGAGTACTCTTCACTACTGCAGTATGGTAGTGGAGTACTCTTCACTACTGCAGTATGGAAGTGGAGTACTCTTCACTGCTGCAGTATGGTAGTGGGGTACTCTTCACTGCTGCAGTATGGTAGTGGAGTACTCTTCACTGCTGAAGTATGGTAGTGGAGTACTCTTCACAGCTGCAGTATGTTAGTGGAGTACTCTCCACTGCTGCAGTATGGTAGTGGAGTACTCTCCACTGCTGCAGTATGGTAGTGGAGTACTCTTCACTGCTGCAGTATGGTAGTGGAGTACTCTTCACTACTGCAGTATGGTAGTGGAGTACTCTTCACTACTGCAGTATGGTAGTGGAGTACTCTTCACTGCTGCAGTATGATAGTGGAGTACTCTTCACTGCTGCAGTATGGTAGTAGAGTACTCTTCACTACTGCAGTATGGTAGTGGAGTACTCTTCACAGCTTCAGTATGGTAGTGGAGTACTCTTCACAGCTTCAGTATGGTAGTGGAGTACTCTTCACTACTGCAGTATGGTAGTGGAGTACTCTTCACTACTGCAGTATGGTAGTGGAGTACTCTTCACTGCTGCAGTATGGTAGTGGAGTACTCTTCACTGCTGCAGTATGGTAGTGGAGTACTCTTCACTGCTGCATTATGGTAGTGGAGTACTCTTCACTGCTGCATTATGGTAGTGGAGTACTCTTCACTACTGCAGTATGGTAGTGGAGTACTCTTCACTACTGCAGTATGGTAGTGGAGTACTCTTCACTACTGCAGTATGGTAGTGGAGTACTCTTCACTGCTGCAGTATGGTAGTGGAGTACTCTTCACTGCTGCAGTATGGTAATGGAGTACTCTTGGTTAATATTACTTTTTCCCCTTGTGTTCTCAGCATCAATAATTTAGCAAAAAAGGTGGGCAAAAAACCATTGGAAAAAAATCGAAAAGGTAAATATGAGAAAATTGTCTTTCAGATTATGCATAAAGGGCAGGCACATGCCATAACATGGTAACATGGTAGAAGGTGCCTATTTTAATCTATCTTTAGATCACTCTCTGTGAGCGTTTTAAACCCCAGTAGTGCAGGGACTCAGACAACCCACAGGGGTCGCTTGTAGCCACGAATAAGGCTGTATTTGTGCATGCACTTTCACAGGTAAATGTCATTATCTCCTGCCTTGATGTTGAAACACTGCCCTGATGGAAGGTCCATCTACAGCCTAAAGCAGGACATGGATTGTGATTGGACCACTTGGTACTGCCCATTCCAAATGTTAATGATCTACAATAGGCATGAACTGGATATTTTCCTATTACATGCTGACAACCAGATAAAGTAAAGGACCAGATAATTCAGTACACCTGGCCAGATAAAGTAAAGGACCAGATACGTCAGGACACCTGATCTGATGAAGTAAAGGACCAGATCATTCAGGACACCTGATCAGATAAATTAAAGGACCAGATAATTCAGTACACCTGATCCGTTAAGACTGAAATAATGCGGTCTAAAAAGGGTGGTGGGTAGTAAAGGTCATTTTACCTGATGGCATAAAGAAAAATAAACGAAATTAGACATTTCACCATGTTTTTCATAGTTGCAGAAATTCGTGATCACAAGAAATATGATTCTGGTTTCCTAATGTGTGGCAGGTTCTAAATATAGAACTATATCATAAGCCACATATAATTGGTTGAAGGTTGCTATGGTAATGTGACTGGTATATGCTTTCTTTGTCCAGCAGATGGCAGCAAAGCTGCACTTCAGCCTCTATATCTTCAGCCTGCTTGGTCTGCCGAGCTCAGAGGTCCCTACACAATAAGAGACATAATCAGAGCCCAATAGCTATACAGGAAGCAAATGATCACACAGTAATCGTGAAGTAGTAATTTTGAAATGAGCATTGTTAGCAAGGTTTTGAATTAGAATGCTAACTCCAGCAGCCACGAATATTAAGACAGTTAACATTAGGAAGAATGATTAAATCCTAAATTATTTAGATTTACGACCCCAATATGTGATAATTAGTCTCATTAGATTTGCATTAGATCTCAGTAATAATTTAAAAGCTTTTTCAGAGCTTTGTGGTCCCTGGCCCTGAGGTAAGCCCCAATGGCGTTAGTTTGTTGGGGAAGATGTGCCGTATACTCCAGATGCAGATGTACTGAAGGCTAAAAACGTCGCCCCATTACCTTTTCTTATTATACAGAGATCCTCACCTGAGTGACCAGCCCACAGTGGGAGGTGAGTGTGAACATACACTCTATGGCACCTCTACTGAGAACTATAATATAGAAAATATCACACAATATCTAATGTAGCCTTCGTTTTAAGTTTGTTACATAATGTAGTCTGTATCATACGGTATGTGTGTTACATATTGTCATGCATTGCGCTATATGTGTTACGTGTTGTAATGTAGTTTAACTTAGGGTAGTACAATGTAATCTCTAGATCCAACATTCATGTGCTATGTGAACTCCATACGGGACCTTATTAACCTGTTGGGCTTCAGGGACTTTAGCTCAGGGCCCTGACCACCAGAGGACCCTCCAACAAGGGTTAGGGTTAAAGTGCCCAAATATAGCGAAAGTAGCCTAACTGGGAAAATGTGAGATTTCCACTTCTGCATTAGCCATAGTGGTACATTGAGTATTGTATAGCATTGCTTTTAAGATCACTTGAAGCCACTCGGCTATAGCTAGTGTTACTCTTATGTAGTCTTATTTTAACTGAATTACACCAGACAGAAAACATGAAAGTGGATTTGGACAGCAACAACTCGGGCATAAGAACTAAATAAAAACAGAAGTCCCAAAAAAGACACGAAACGTCACCAACGTTTTTCTTTCGGGACAGCAGTTTAAGTCCTGGTGTCTGCAGTAACAGCACTGAGCCAGACCTTGTTGATACGGTTCAGATGCACAAGCAGCTATCTGCTGTGAGCGTGCTGATTCAGGCCACCAGTCTAGAGCTCACGGTGCGAAAGCTACCGTGACCCATATAACGTTTTCAACATTATGTTGCATGTTGAGTCTTGTGCATTATAACATTATAATAACTATAACTATAATAAAGTTAGAATTCATAACTTGAATTGTGCTTGAAACACAGTCACACAGCAATGTGAACACAGCAATGCAGGTTGCCGGTTGGTTATATTTTTGTGGTTTTTGTGGTTAGTTGGCTTTGTGGCTGGCTTTACTGTGCAGTTCCAGTATTGTGGCTGTACAGATGTGACTAAAATACTCGTATTCTGATGTGCATACTTTACACAACATAGTTAACCTGTTGCATTAAAAGGGTGCCTTGGGGGCCATAGACTTAATACTTGATTGCCTTCATGTAGCCTGTATTATATTTGTAAGGGTATACAGGTTGTAGTCCATGCATGTAATGCCTGTAGAGCAAGTCCTCTGCACAACATATGAGTTCAAACATTTAAAAAATGCAAAAATTAGAATAAAGCGATTATGCCAGTAACATGCACATTGCATAAGAGATGGTACTGACGGGGTGAGTTCTGATGGTACTCACAGGGTGAGTTCTGATGGTACTGACAGGGTGAGTTCTGATGGTACTGACGGGGTGAGTTCTGATGGTACTGACGGGGTGAGTTCTGATGGTACTGCTGGAGTGAGTTCTGATGGTACTGACGGGGTGAGTTCTGATGGTACTCACAGGGTGAGTTCTGATGGTACTGCTGGAGTGAGTTCTGATGGTACTCACAGGGTGAGTTCTGATGGTACTCACGGGGTGAGTTAACGTCTGTGCTGTACATAACAGGGCTGGGCCTGACAACTTACCAACAGAGAGACCACAGACACACAGGAACCCCCTCAGAGAGACAAACAGAGAGACCATAGACAGACAGGAACCCCCACAGAGAGACAGACAGAGAGACCACAGACACACAGGAACCCCCACAGAGAGACAGACAGAGAGACCACAGACACACAGGAACCCCCACAGAGAGACAGACAGAGAGACCACAGACACACAGGAACCCCCACAGAGAGACAGACAGAGAGACCACAGACACACAGGAACCCCCACAGAGAGACAGACAGAGAGACCACAGACACACAGGAACCCCCACAGAGAGACAGACAGAGAGACCACAGACACACAGGAACCCCCACAGAGAGACAGACAGAGAGACCACAGACACACAGGAACCCCCACAGAGAGACAGACAGAGAGACCATAGACAGACAGGAACCCCCACAGAGAGACAGACAGAGAGACCACAGACACACAGGAACCCCCACAGAGAGACAGACAGACACAGCAGACACACAGGAACCCCCACAGAGAGACAATGACTTGACTGGCAATGTCTCAGTGAGCCCTCATGTCTGTGGTCACCTCTGAACCCCTCCCTTTAGTTATGCTGCTATAGGTTAGCCTGCCAGAGCCACATGCTCATCACTGGCACGTGAGCTATCAATGGTGGTTTAAATTCATGTCCACTCAGTCTGTATTGTCTATCTTCTTGCATGCCTCTACCCAAGACGATTGGATACAAGCACCTACAAGCACCTACAAGCACCTGGGAGATGGTCTGGCTTGCCGGTGGATGTACTGATGCCAGGGTTGGATGTGCTATTGCCACAAGAGGTCGTGCTGATGCTAGCTCCTACCTGAGGCCCACCATCTGCACCAAAGGGACTGTGACTAATTGGTCAGGGAACAAGAACCTTAACTATTACTGTAGAACTGTAGAACCACCCTGCGACCACGGGCTTGTGCTAACAGGCCGCCCAATGGAGGATGGGTTCCCTTTTGAGTCTTGGTCCTCCCGAGGTTTCTTCCTAATCCCCACCACCATACAGAGTTTTTCCTCGCCACTGTCGCCTTTGGCTTGCTCTTTAGGGATCTGGACCCATAAGATTGTAAAGCTGCTTTGTGACAACATGTGTTGTGAAAAGCACTATATAAATAAATTTGACTTTGACAGACAGAGAGACCATAGACAGATAGGAACCAACCCCCACAGAGAGACAGACAGAGAGACCACAGACACACAGGAACCCCCATAGAGAGACAGACACATAGCAGACACACAGGATCCCCCACAGAGAGACAGACAGAGAGACCATAGACAGACAGGAACCCCCACTGAATGACAGAGAGACCTCAGACACACAGGAACCCCCACAGAGAGACAGACAGAGAGACCATAGACACACAGGAACCCCCACTGAAAGACAGAGAGATAGCAGACACACAGGAGCCCCCACAAAAAGACAGAGAGACAGCAGACACACAGAACCACCACAGAAAGACAGACAGAGACACAGCAGACACACAGAACCACCACAGAAAGGCTGGATTTGGATAAAAGAGGAATTGAAAAACAATGCACCTAACTTCACTATCAGTATCAGGGGCATCACTATCAATCTCCTCCCAAGGGAGATCAGAGAACCCATTTGAGGAATAAACCTTTTTAACAGGAGGGTATTTGCAGTCATCGGAAGCCATTTTTATAACTTGTATATATTTATAAGAGTAGATGGGTTTCCTCAGGAGTGAATCCACAACCTTGCTGTAAGTAACTTACTCATTCACCTCTTCCACAGAGGTCTTTCCTCCACACTCCATTGAAGCTTATTAGAGGGTGTGGACCTGGATCTCTGTAATGGCTTTTTTTGTGACAACAGTAAAGTTGGTACATGTCTATTGTAAAAAGCCTTGTTCAAACGGAAGGGAGTTTATCTGAACCGGAGGGTTTGTGTGGGCTGCTGCCCGAGCCAGTGGTGTTTGTCAGGCGCTGGTTGAGTGTGATGAACGACACAGCTCAGGATATCGCTCACTAGAGCCGCCACGTCTGGGTCCTAGTCCCGCAGACGCCGTGGGGACGGTAACGGGCGTCCGTTTCTGCCTCTGTCCCAGTCACTCACAAGGTGACGCATGCAGAAAATGCAGTTTTGCGTGGCTGTTAAAATGTTCAGATCCCATTTTTGCTTTATTGAAGAAAAAAAGCATTTTTTAATGTAAAAATATGGAGAGGGTGCTTTGTCTTTGAGCGTACGCATACCTCACTCTCCTCTGGGTCATTGATGGGTTTTCCAGCATCACTTATTTTGTC
This sequence comes from Brachyhypopomus gauderio, assembly GCF_052324685.1. Taxonomy (NCBI): domain Eukaryota; kingdom Metazoa; phylum Chordata; class Actinopteri; order Gymnotiformes; family Hypopomidae; genus Brachyhypopomus; species Brachyhypopomus gauderio. The sequence continues at coordinate 23,358,732 of NC_135219.1, forward strand.
TCATGAAAAATTCACAGGGAATAGAATGAAAATAGACTAAATCAGAATGACCAGAAATAACAACTTCAGGTATCAAATACAAAACAACAGTGGCATGTTTCACGAAACTGCTATTAAGCATGTTATACAGGCACCAAACATGTGTCCCTAATGCAGAATAATTTGAAGAGAGCACTCAAACACACACACACAAACACACACACACACACACACACACACACACACACACACACACACGCGCGCGCACACACACACACACACACACACACACACACACACACACACACACACTCATGCCTCCAGAGAAGCAGAGAGCTGGGGGGTGGAAGAAGAGGGCAGAGGGTTTATCAGTGTTTCTGCCCAGTGGTGCAGGAAGAGCTGGATAGACAGGAGAGGAGATCAGGGGTGAACTATGAGGGGATTGAGGGTGAACTATGAGGGGATTGAGGGTGAACTATGAGGGGATTGAGGGTGAACTATGAGGGGGTTGGGGTGAACTATGAGGGGGTTGAGGGTGAACTATGAGGGGATTGGGGTGAACTATGAGGGGATTGAGGGTGAACTATGAGGAGATTGAGGGTGAACTATGAGGGGATTGAAGGTGAACTATGAGGGGATTGAGGGTGAACTATGAGGGGATTGAGGGTGAACTATGAGGGGGTTGAGGGTGAACTATGAGGAGATTGAGGGTGAACTATGAGGGGATTGAAGGTGAACTATGAGGGGATTGAGGGTGAACTATGAGGGGATTGGGGTGAACTATGAGGAGATTGGGGTGAACTATGAGGGGATTGAGGGTGAACTATGAGGGGATTGAGGGTGAACTATGAGGGGATTGAGGGTGAACTATGAGGTGATTGAGGGTGAACTATAAGGGGATTGAGGGTGAACTATGAGGGGACTGGAGTGAACAATGAGGTGATTGGGCAGTGGGCTACACAGGAGTACAGGGAGAGGGCGCCCTATGAGTGCCCAACTCCACCCCTGAGGAGCCAGAATCCAGCAGTGTGGCAACTGTCCTTCTCAAACACACCTAGTTCCACTCATGACTCCATTACTGGGTTTAATATTTGTGTTAGATTAGAGACATCACTGAGCTGTGTGGGCCCTGAACCTGGAGGTAAGCACACCCACACTGGATGATGCAAAATGAAAAGCATGGAGGAAAGTAAATATGTTAATTTGCATAGCAAAGACAAGATAACCAGCAGGCGTAGATGGGTGGTTCAGGTTCACAGAGTCCTTTCCAAATCCAAATTTTTTTACTGCCTGGATTTGCTAACTAGTTCCAGCTAAATTTAATCAGTCCAATCAATAAGATAATCCAAAATGAAGGCAGAACCTTTTGGACCACATCATCTAAACCTCTGCCAGAAGGCAGCAGTGGGACCTTCTGTCGTTATGTTTGGGAATAGTTGATCTCACTTTGGAAACAAAATGTGTTTGTCGAGTGTAAACACAGTATTTCAGTGACAGCCCTTTAGCAGTTGTGTGTGGGTGCTGCCCGTACAGATGCCCAGAATGTCAAAGTGAAATAACAGACTTGCTGGCGAAACGCTCTCTCGCCCCCTCCAAAGGGGACAACTTGTGGCAGTTTGATGGTGCAATCAGTCCAGCCAATGTAATGGCCCAAAATGGAGGTTTCCCAGCTGCGAGGCGAGAGCCCGGAGTGGGGAAATAACGCATTGTGTTGGGCCGGGATGCCCGAGGGGAGTTCTGGAAGAGATGAAACACCATGTCAGCAGAAGGGTGCAAGGGCGGGTGGGGGCGGGGGCGTATTTTAGTCGCAGCCTGGGGGCGGGGGGGGGGGGGGGCAGTTGGATGAAAGAGCGAGAGAAGGTGGCAAAGGGAGCAGGGTAAGAGGATTAGGAGTTAGAGGGAGAGTTTACGAGGAGGCCAGCACTGCAGGAGAGGTGCAGAAAAGGAGGATGAGAAGGAGGAGAGAATGAATGAGGTAGGCCAAGGTGTTGAGAATTAGAAGGCATGGTCTTCTCACAAGCATAAAGTATGGTTTTTATAGCTCGTTTGTATTATATATTGGAATTTTGCTTGTTCTAGTTCCAAATATTAAGAAGCATAAACCAGCTCATAAAACCAATGAACTCACTTTGATAAAGCCAGTGATGCAACAAGACAGCACTGGCCATTATCATAGTGGGTTCACTGGTTTGTGCCCCAGTGAGGTCACAGCCCTCCATGGCTAGTTCAAGAGAGCAAAACTGGTGCTAATGCTCCTCTCCGCCAATCACAGCGACACTAGCCAATCACATCGACCCTCGCCAATCACAGCGACACTATCCAATCACAGTGACCCTCGCCAATCATGGGGGTCTGTGTGTTCGTGCTGGGAAACGAGGGCAGTTCGGCTGATCAGTTTGACACGTCTGTGTGTTCACTGCACCCTCCACAGTCGGTAGTGGCTGTACAACAGAGGAGGACTAGCTAGCTGGTGGGTGGGAAATGACTACAGTTGAGAGATAAATGCGTTAAAAAAGCCCCGCTGGTGTACAGGGATGTGTGCAGTACATCAGGTCCTGGGAGGGGCTCTCACTTAGACAGACTCCCATAAACGTGGACCGTGAGAATGCTATCATTGAGCACATTCAGGTCAGAACATCAGAATCTGAAGGTAGCAGTATTTAAACATTGCTTGCTGTTAAATATTTGTAACTTTTAAGATTGATAATAATTATGATTAAGCAACAAGTCAACTTCATGAAAAAAATCACAAGCTTCATGGAGCAAGGAGCAAAGTGTTTTGTCATTTACATTTTAAACTTTAATTCAATTAGAAATGTATTTATTTTAAATTATAGTTTAAATTTTAAAATGCTTACTGTGGAATGAAAAAAATTAGGGATTTGTGATTAATCTGTGTGTGTGTGTGTGTGTGTGTGTGTGTGTGTGTGTGTGTGTGTGTGTGTGTGTGTGTGAGAGAGAGAGAGAGAGACTATGATTTTACTGTTATCCCTATTTAGTTACATAACAAAATAAAGAAAAGAGCTTATATTGACCACATATACTGCTATGATAAGCAAGTTTTCTCTAACAGGCCTAAGTCCTAGACACATCTGGATGAGTCTCTTATCTACAGGGGCTGATGTGAATGACACATTACTGACGTAGGAATCAAGTCCATGATGTTGGCAGCACACTGCTCAATCTGTATTACCTGGCGAACTATAGAAGCTACACATACCACACCCAGTCTTACCACACCCAGTCTTACCACACCCAGACTTACCATACCCAGACTTACCACACCCAGACTTACCACACCCAGTCTTACCATACCCAGACTTACCACACCCAGTCTTACCACACCCAGACTTACCACACCCAGTCTTACCACACCCAGACTTACCACACCCAGTCTTACCACACCCAGTCTTACCACACCCAGACTTACCACACCCAGTCTTACCACACCCAGTCTTACCATACCCAGACTTACCACACCCAGTCTTACCACACCCAGACTTACCACACCCAGTCTTACCACACCCAGACTTACCACACCCAGACTTACCACACCCAGTCTTACCACACCCAGTCTTACCATACCCAGACTTACCACACCCAGTCTTACCACACCCAGACTTACCACACCCAGTCTTACCACACCCAGACTTACCACACACAGTCTTACCACACCCAGTCTTACCACACCCAGTCTTACCACACCCAGACTTACCACACCCAGTCTTACCACACCCAGTCTTACCACACCCAGACTTACCACACCCAGTCTTACCACACCCAGTCTTACTCCTCTTGCACACAAGGCCCCAAACTGGCCCTTTGCGTCCACGCCGAGAAGTCACCTGCACTCGACGATGTTTAATGAGTGACCCCCTTAAGGACCTTGGCGGGGAAGATGTAGCACCTGGAAACCGAGCAGCTTATTCATGAAGCGATATGCAAATGAGTTGAGGTGCACCTGTATCAGACTACTTGGAGTCTAGTCCACTTTGATGTTATCATTTCTTTCCTCTCAAATTTTAAAACCAGCTGAATTTACCTGAGAAATAGTGAATGAAGAATTAATGAGCACATTTTTTCCTCAAATCACACCCTTTCCACATACTCTCCAAACCCCTTCCTCCCTCTCTCCTCACCTCCCCTCCCTCTCTTCCTCATCTCCCCTCCCTCTCTCCTCACCTCCCCTCCCTCTCTTCCCCACCTCCCCTCCCTCTCTCCTCATCTCCCCTCCCTCTCTCCTCATCTCCCCTCCCTCTCTCCTCATCTCCCCTCCCTCTCTCCTCATCTCCCCTCCCTCTCTCCTCATCTCCCCTCCCTCTCTCCTCATCTCCCCTCCCTCTCTCCTCATCTCCCCTCCCTCTCTCCTCATCTCCCCTCCCTCTCTCCTCACCTCCCCTCCCTCTCTCCTCATCTCCCCTCCCTCTCTCCTCATCTCCCCTCCCTCTCTCCTCATCTCCCCTCCCTCTCTTCCTCACCTCCCCTCCCTCTCTCCTCATCTCCCCTCCCTCTCTCCTCATCTCCCCTCCCTCTCTCCTCATCTCCCCTCCCTCTCTCCTCACCTCCCCTCCCTCTCTCCTCATCTCCCCTCCCTCTCTCCTCATCTCCCCTCCCTCTCTCCTCATCTCCCCTCCCTCTCTCCTCATCTCCCCTCCCTCTCTCCTCATCTCCCCTCCCTCTCTCCTCATCTCCCCTCCCTCTCTCCTCATCTCCCCTCCCTCTCTCCTCACCTCCCCTCCCTCTCTCCTCATCTCCCCTCCCTCTCTCCTCATCTCCCCTCCCTCTCTCCTCATCTCCCCTCCCTCTCTCCTCATCTCCCCTCCCTCTCTCCTCATCTCCCCTCCCTCTCTCCTCATCTCCCCTCCCTCTCTTCCTCACCTCCCCTCCCTCTCTCCTCATCTCCCCTCCCTCTCTCCTCATCTCCCCTCCCTCTCTCCTCATCTCCCCTCCCTCTCTCCTCATCTCCCCTCCCTCTCTCCTCATCTCCCCTCCCTCTCTCCTCATCTCCCCTCCCTCTCTCCTCATCTCCCCTCCCTCTCTCCTCATCTCCCCTCCCTCTCTTCCCCACCTCCCCTCCCTCTCTTCCCCACCTCCCCTCCCTCTCTCCTCACCTCCCCTCCCTCTCTCCCCACCTCCCCTCCCTCTCTCCTCATCTCCCCTCCCTCTCTCCTCATCTCCCCTCCCTCTCTTCCTCACCTCCCCTCCCTCTCTCCTCATCTCCCCTCCCTCTCTCCTCATCTGCCCTCCCTCTCTCCTCATCTCCCCTCCCTCTCTCCTCATCTCCCCTCCCTCTCTCCTCATCTCCCCTCCCTCTCTCCTCATCTCCCCTCCCTCTCTCCTCATCTCCCCTCCCTCTCTCCTCATCTGCCCTCCCTCTCTCCTCATCTCCCCTCCCTCTCTCCTCATCTCCCCTCCCTCTCTTCCTCACCTCCCCTCCCTCTCTCCTCATCTCCCCTCCCTCTCTCCTCATCTGCCCTCCCTCTCTCCTCATCTGCCCTCCCTCTCTCCTCATCTCCCCTCCCTCTCTCCTCATCTCCCCTCCCTCTCTCCTCATCTCCCCTCCCTCTCTCCTCATCTCCCCTCCCTCTCTCCTCATCTGCCCTCCCTCTCTCCTCATCTGCCCTCCCTCTCTCCTCATCTGCCCTCCCTCTCTCCCCACCTCTCCTCACCTCTCCTCCCTCTCTTTCTCTGTTTCCACACTCAGGGTAGGCAGCCTGATCCAGAAGCACAACAATAACCACGCAGTAGTTTGAGCGCTGAGATGACTCTGCAGTTTGAGAAACAAATGCCATCAGACCACAATCAAGGGTGACGTCTTGAAATCGGTGAACTCGAGGTCTGAGGGCGGCTTGTTTGGGTCACCAGCAGATCCATTCCTTCATCTTTCAGATGATGATGATGATGGTTTGTCTCTAAATGTCCAAACAGATTTTAGATGCCAAACAGTGGGCAGTCCAGTGCAGGCTGGACGCTAAGGGGGTTTAAAAGGAGAGCGCGTGGTGAAGTTTCTGCACCTGCACACTCAACATCACAACCCTTCACTCTGCAGACGGAGGTATGGTTCATGTGTAGGGAGAAAGAGAGAGTGAGAGAGACTAGTGTGAATGTATGGGTTTGAATCTGAACTTGTTCACGAGGGGTATGTCCATACCTGGTACACCAGGGATTCGTCATGTCTTCATATCTTCACACACAGTGTCTATATAAGTCGAGATCAAAGCACTTAAAAAACAGCCTCCTCTCGGTTCTACAGCATCACAAGTTCAAAGAACCTTCTGCCTGTGTGTTTGGATGAAACTCTGGCCCAGGAACCTGCAGTGGGGATTTGGTTCCAGAAGCCAGCAGAAGGTATACACTGGTCAAACCCCCCCCCCCCCCCCCCCCCCTCCCACACACACACACACACCCAGTTCCATCACACCAACTGCCTTGCCAAAAAAAAAGGGGGGGGGGGGGCAAAAAACCTTCAAAATATCTACAGGGAGAATTTTGAAATCACCATTTTATTTCTGAAGCGTTGAGGCGGGAAGAGGATGGTGGTGATTGCAATGACAGCTCATTAACGCTCACGCAGGATAACACGGATGTTTGAAGGAAATGACAGG